>NC_056459.1:15805512-15888012 GCF_018296145.1 Oncorhynchus tshawytscha
AGTAGGGCAGTGTGATGGTAATAGGGCAGTGTGATGGTAATAGGGCAGTGTGATGGTAGTAGGGCAGTGTGATGGTAGTAGGCAGTGTGATGGTAATAGGGCAGTGTGATGGTAATAGGGCAGTGTGATGGTAATAGGGCAGTGTGATGGTAATAGTGCTGTGTGATGTAATGATGGTAATAGGGCAGTGTGATGGTAAGTGTGATGGCATGGCAGTGTGATGGTAATAGGGCAGTGTGATGGTAGTAGCTCAGTGTGATGGTAGTAGAGCAGTGTGATGGTAATAGGGAGTGTGATGGTAATAGGGCAGTGTAATGATGTAATGTAATGATGGTAATAGGGCAGTGTGATGGTAATAGGGCAGTGTGATGATGTAATGTAATGATGGTAAAAGGGCAGTGTGATGGTAGTAGCGCAGTGTGATGGTAATAGGACAGTGTGATGGTAATAGGGCAGTGTGATGGTAATAGGGCAGTGTGATGGTAGTAGGGCAAGTGGGATGGTAGTAGCGCAGTGTGATGGTAATAGGACAGTGTGATGGTAATAGGGCAGTGTGATGGTAATAGGGCAGTGTGATGGTAGTAGCGCAGTTTGATGGTAATAGGATAGTGGGATGGTAATAGGGCAGTGTGATGGTAATAGGGCAGTGGGATGTAATAGGGCAGCGTGATTGTAGTAGCGCAGTGTGATGGTATTTTATTTTTTTATTTTTTTATTTCACCTTTATTTAACCAGGTAGGCCAGTTGAGAACAAGTTCTCATTTACAACTGCGACCTGGCCAAGATAAAGCAAAGCAGTGTAACACAAAGAACAACACCGAGTTACACATGGGATAAACAAGCGTACAGTCAATAACACAATAGATTAAAAAAAGAAAGTCTATATACAGTGTGTGCAAATGGCGTGAGGAGGTAAGGCAATAAATAGGCCATAGTAGCGAAGTAATTACAATTTAGCAAATTAACACTGGAGTGATAGATGAGCAGATGGTGATGTGCAAGAAGAAATACTGGTGTGGAAAACAGCAGAAAAGTAAATAAAAACAACATGGGGATGAGGTAGGTAGATTGGGTGGGCTATTTACAGATGGGCTATGTACAGCTGCAGCAATCGGTTATCTGCTCAGAAAGCTGATGTTTAAAGTTAGTAAGGTAAATATAAGTCTCCAGCTTCAGCGATTTTTGCAATTTGTTCCATTGGCAGCAGAGAACTGGAAGGAGAGTCGGCCAAAGTAGGTGTTGGCTTTGGGGATGACCAGTGAGATAAACCTGCTGGACTGCGTGCTACAGGTGGATGTTGTTATCGTGACCAGTGAGCTGAGATAAGGCGGAGCGTTACCTAGCAAAGACTTATAGATGACCTGGAGCCAGTGGGTCTGGCGACGAATATGTAGCGAGGGCCAGCCAACTAGAGCATACAGGTCGCAGTGGTGGTATAGGAAGCTATTTTGTAAATGACACCGCCAAAGTCGAGGATCAGTAGGATAGTCAGTTTTACAAGGGTATGTTTGGCAGCGTGAGTGACGGAGGCTTTGTTGCGAAATAGGAAGCCGATTCTAGATTTAATTTTGGATTGGAGATGTTTAATATGAGTCTATTTGCAGTCTAGCCAGACAACTAGGTATTTGTAGTTGTCCACATATTCTAAGTCAGGACCGTCCAGAGTAGTGATGATAGTCGGGGGGGCGGGTGCAGGCAGCGAACGGTTGAAGAGCATGCATTTGGTGTTACTAGCGTTTAAGAGCAGTTGGTGGTCACGGAAGGAGTGTTGTATGGCATTGAAGCTTGTTTGGAGGTTAGTTAACACAGTGTCCAAAGAAGGGCAAGATGTATCCAGAATGGTGTCATCTGCGTAGAGCTGGATCAGGGAATCACACGCAGCAAGAGCAGGCAGTGTGATGGTAATAGGGCAGTGTGATGGTAATAGGGCAGTGGGATGGTAATAGGGCAGTGTGATGCTAGTAGGGCAATGTGATGGTAGTATGGCAGTGTGATGATACTAGGGCAATGTGGTGGTAATAGGGCAGTGTGATGGTAATAGGGCAGTGTGATGGTAATAGGGCAATGTGATGGTAGTAGGGCAATGTGATGGTAGTAGGGCAGTGTGATGGTAATAGGGCAGTGTAATGGTAATAGGGCAGTGTGATGGTAATAGGGCAATGTAATGGTAGTAGGGCAGTGTGATCATAATAGGGCAGTGTGATGGTAATAGGGCAGTGTGATGGTAATATGGTACCATTTAGGAAGCAACACTAGAGTCTGTTCTGCTCCCATTGGTTCCTTTGTGCCATTTTTGATGTCGGGCAGGTGTCATATGTAATATAAAGCTCTAACTGCTGGTTCTGTCTATTGGGACAGACTTGCCTGCAGTTAGACACGCTTTGTGTCATCTCTGCTGTGACGGTGGACAGACAAACCTAATACAAATCCCTAAATCTAGGTGAGTCTAGTCTGGCTGCAGATGAGAGAGAGTGTAGTGGTGTAGTGGAACAGGTTTGGCTAAATTAAACTCTGGGGAGCAGCTAGTGCCTGGGACTGGGAGGGTCAGAGACGGAGAGATTAGAAAGTAATGGAGCGATGGAAAGGTGGAAGGAAGTAAGGGGGTACGCAGAGGGCACAGGGTGACTGGGTGGATAGATAGGAAAGAAAGAGAAGTCGTAGTACTTACTTCCCTGTTTATCCGGATCTAAGAAGCCCCAAAGGTTGAGAAAAGATGGAAGGAGAAAGAGAAACAGAAGGAAGGAAGCAAAGAAAAAAATAGCTAATTATTATGATTAAAGAACAGGGGATAGGAGAGAACTTGGGAGGTTAGAGAGAGAGAGAGAGAGAGAGAGAGAGAGAGAGAGAGAGAGAGAGCGAGGGAGAGAGAGAGATAGAGAGAGAGAGATAGAGAGAGAGAGAGAGAGAGAGAGAGAGAGAGAGAGAGATTGTTTCACACTACCAGTGGAGGATCAATGTGTAAACCCTCACGCCTCACACTTGTTACCATAGCAAAGAGGTAGAAACCCAAGCTTTTTCTTCAACTTCCTGTTGTGCGGAGTGGTCACGGAACAGTAAGTGAACCAAACATGCTACACTTTTACTAGGATACAAGCCTCCTCAGAGACCCTCCTCAGAGACAACCCAAATCAGAGACAGGGTGCTGCTTTTCCAGTCTCCCCCCCCCATTCATCCCCTTCTCCTCCTCACATTAATAATTTAGTATGGCATCTGAGGGCGGGTTAGCCTAGCAGGAAGGCTAGTCAGGGGTCCTGCCACGACACGCAGGCAGCAGTGTAGACAGCCCTAACAATGATGCAGGTGTCCTCACAGGGCCACTTTCAAATAGAACAACGGAGTATGGAACCAGAGCCCTTAGACTCTCCATGAGCTCTAACACAAAAACCTTCCCCTTCACCTCAACCTGCCATTTTACCTTTTTATTTTCTATCAATTTTCCCTTTTCATTTTCATTTTCCTTTTCTATCCATTTTAGCTTCTCTTTTTTAGTTATTTCTTTCTCTTAAATCTTCTTTTGTTAAACAACACAATAGTGAAACAACTAATCAATGAGGGAGACGAACGCAGTAGAACGCTGTACGCTATTTCCTGCTCTGATTGGGCACTTCACTGAACAGGCTGTGTTCAACAAAGAGAAATAATTGCTAAAAGAGGTTTTTGAGACTGCCATCTTTACCTGACCTGCGTGCATATTCAGCAATGCCTCCGCATACACACACACCCACACACCCACACACACCCACACACCCACACACACACACACACACACACACACACACACACACACACACACACACACACACACACACACACACACACAATGCTTGGCCCTAGCTCAAGCACACAAACTGGATATTCCTCCAACACTAGCTACATTACTAGCTGTACAGCTTTGACACAGAGCTGGAAGAGACAGTATCTGGGATGAGGTATGAACTGGTACTGGGCTTGGTTTCCTGAATGAGAGTCACTGGAGCTGAACAGGTGAGATCCCGACTAACTGATCACCAGATGAACAGGATCAGGCTTTTGATATCATCAGACAGACAGAGAGACGCAGCTCGGAGTCGACTTGGGAGAGCTTTTGGACGAGTCGTCAGCTGTCACAGAGGACAAAGTAACTCCTAGCTTATTGGATCTTATAGGATCTTATGGAATCTTATGGTGTTGCTGACACGATATCTATCTCAATTCCCATGTCCATTCCGGTACCCCCAGCGATAAAGAGACAGGACAATGCCAGGACAATCCTCTTTAAATGGATATCCTCGCTGTCACATTCTTAGACACAATGTACTGGCCCGCCAACTGAGGCCAGCCAAAGAGAGGGTTTTTGGGAGAGACTACCTGTAAACACACAGTAGAGTAGGAGTCTCTCACTTCTCCTGCACTGGGCCATACACACAACACAACTCCCCCAGGTAGATACAGATACAGGACAATACACTGATCAGATTCTAGATGTCACATCCTCACACACTTTGGACTGGAGTTCCTATAGACTGGACATCCTTAGATACTGTACAGTAGCCTGCCAGCTTTGGCCATCCTACAAAATGCTGCTGGGATAGACTACATTACCCAAGAGTCTCTCCTTCCTGTGGCCAGCCTTCAGACATCTGCTGAGAGAGACTACATTAACCCCTCCTTTAGCACTTCTCTAGCACTGGGCCAGACACACAGCTCTCACAGGAGGGATCGGGAATTAACAATACAAAGTTAGCATTACAATAGGCATGAGACTCATCTCTGCAGCAGTTGTCACACAATTATCATATTGCAATAGAGTAAAGCCAACTTTCGTGCACATGCATAGACGCTGTGGGGATGCTCACAAGTGCAGCCTCTTACATCGTAAGTCACTGCAATATCTTTGGTTCCCACAGCTGATCGTACAGCTGAGTCTCAGTTTAAGGAGCAACTGTGGGCAGAGACAGTACAGACTGGATTTGGGGGGCAGGAGAGAGGGAGAGAGAGCAGGAGAGGCAGAGAGGGTAACTTACGTCTATGTAGTTGGCATTGACATAGTCAGAGTTGGGGTCTGCTAGGAGGGAGTGCAGCTTGACTCGATGACGATCATCTACAAGGGAGAGGGACATTTATGTCAGCTTTATTTAACCAGGAAGTCAGGTTCAACAAAACAAAGCTTTTTTTAAAGTAATGGTTGTTAATAGCAACTGACTTAAGGACAGGTTATAATTAATACACTAATTGTAAACACATTTAAGCTCCAGTAGCTTTCCTGTAAATGGTCTTCCATACATGGCATACCGCTCCATTCTAGAGCGAGGGTCTGAACAGTACTTACGCCCCAGCAAACTGTCATGTCTCCCTTTAGTCTTGTCCTTCTTCTTGGTGACATCCCATCCATCAAAGAAGCTCTGAGAAGAGATGGAACAAGTGGTCACAAAGACAGTGAGATATCGTTAGCATACAGGCCTGTGTCATCACCAGATTTAAACAACACAGTGAAATACTTAGCTTGGTTACTGGAGTGTTAAATACTGCAAGAGCACAAGGGACACACAGAGGAGAGGAGAGGAGAGGAGAGGAGAGGAGAGGAGAGGAGAGGAGAGGAGAGGAGAGGAGAGGAGAGGAGAGGAGAGGAGAGGAGAGGAGAGGAGAGGAGAGGAGAGGAGAGAGGAGAGGAGAGAGGAGATGAGAGGAGGAGATGAGAGGAGGAGAGGAGGTAAATAGGCGAGCTCGAGTCCCTCTCATTCCATACGCATGGAGAGTAGGCCTGCCTGCGATCCAAGTGCTTTATAATACCTTGGAATCAAAGCGCTACATTTGTGATAGATGTTTATGGCACAATATACACAATCTGGCAGAACAGCGAGATACAATCTATTGAATCTAAATCAACTTTATGAGAGAGAGAGAGTAGAGACTAGAGAGTAGGGAGAGAGCGAGAGAGAGAATGAGTGACTGAGTGAGCGTGACAGACGTGTTTGCGAAGGAACACAGGGATTTCCACAACACATGGAGTAGCCAAACTCTATTTTGGTGTCCAATGGTACATTTGACTGCTGTATTGTAATTTCAAATAGCAGCTGCTTTTTTTTCTCACACTTTTACAGTGTTAGTTTCAACAGCTGTTGTACAATACGATATAAAACAAAAGAACATTTTCATTTTGACTGCACTGGGCTTTTAAAGAACCCTGTAAGTGTCTGTCGCCTTCCATGGGCTTCAAGCTTCCTTTTAACCGGTGCGTCAATCTAAGTACAGTAACATAATACAAAAATCCCCATCAAAATCCATCCGTTGAATCTAGAGATATCTGGGTTTTTGCATTAGATGTGTCTCAATCTACCACATCCGCCATGAAAGTTGGCAGAGTTGGAGCGGTGTTTGTCAGACCACGAAACATCCCGAAAATCTGTCTTCTCACGAAAATGTCTGTAGCGTCTGAACGGTTGGACCTATGATTCTAAGCAGGCATATGGCAATATTTCAATATGGTCATACTATGGATCATTTAGCCATTTGGTTTTGAATTTTAGGACCCCTTTAGGTATTAAAAAATATATTTAAAAAATGATTTGAGAAAATGTTGAATTTGGCCTTTACTACCATAGCCCAGAGAAATGCATTGAATAACACGTTCATAAATGGCAAAAAAACAGTCAAGTGTATCATAAGAAACCAGGTTTTGAAGTGTTTGTCGTGTCTCAATCTACCGCATCCGCTGATATTGCACTTCTGCATCTGCCCATGAAAGATGGCCGAGTTGGAGAGATGTTTGTCAGACCTTGAGATATCCCGAAAATCGCTTTTCTCACAAAAACATCTGTAGCATCTGAACGGTTTGACCTGTGTAAAGGGGAGGCTCTCACGAACACGATGGTGACCTCTGTTTTTCTCTACGACCCCCACAAGTGTCAGTCTATGTGCCAACTTCTGTTTGTAGTCTCCGAACCATTTGGGATACAAACTAATGTGACATTACTGTGGAAAGTGGAGATTCTCATGAACAGATCTTCACAATTGTCAAAGGACTCTTCTGAATGTAACCAGTACCGGTTGAATGAATTTTTATAGAAGGTCGTTTTGTGCCTGCTCAAAAAAGGGGTTAAATACAGTATGTGTAAAACAAAACAATATATTTCCTGAGATTTCGTATATCTACTAGATATAGGACTAATATTTCAAAACCTTGTTTCTTATGATACATTTGACTGTCTTTTTTTACCATTTATGAATGTGTTATTTGTTGCGTTTCTCTGGGCTATAGTGGTAAGGCCAAATTCAAAATGTTGTCAAGTAATTTTTTTAATGTATTTTTTGATACCTTGAGGGGTCCTAAAATTCCAAATCAAATAGCTAAATGATCCACAGTATGATCCACAATGCCATATGTCAGCTTGTATCAAAAATACAAACAAGATCTTTAGTTTACTTGTACGGATGTGAGACCATGGACATACAGTACCAGTCAACAAATTCAAGGGTTTTTCTTTATTTGGACTATTTTCTACATTGTAGAATAATATTGAAGACATCAATACTATCAAATAACATATATGGAATCATGTAGTAACCAAAAAAGTGTTAAACAAATCAAAATATATTTCATATTTGAATTCTGAATTAGGCACCCTTCGACTTGATGACAACTTTGCACACCCTTGGCATTCTCTCAACCAGCTTCACAATGAATGCTTTTCCAATAGTCTTGAAGGAGTTCCCACATATGCTGAGCACTTCTTGGCTGCTTTTCCTTCACTCTGCGGTCCAACTCATCCCAAACCATCTCAATTGGGATGAGGTCGGGTGATTATGGAGGCCAGGTCATCTGATGCAGCACTCCATCACTCTCCTTGGTGAAATATTTTTGATTTGGTTACTACATGATTCACTTTTTTGGTTACTACATGATTCCATATGTGTTATTTCATAATGTTGATGTCTTCACTATTATTCTACAATGTAGAAAATTGTAAAAAATAAAAAATAAAAAAACGTCTACTAGCTCGAACAGAATTTCTACTGGGCTTGACATGTGAAGGCATCAACTCAAGTACTGCTCGAGAAGTTGTTACTCACAGGAGCTTGGAATGAACAGCCAATCATATTGATGAAATACAAAGAGCATAACATTTCCGCATGTAGTCTTCAATTGTAGACTGCAACAGAGCACTGGAATTCAAAAACGTGCTGAAAATCGGGCCAGATCCACTGGCCCAAAACTTGTTTTTACCGGTCCCAGGCCAGCGTTAATGTCAGACCCTGCACACAAAATGTAAAAAATGAATGAGCCAGAAAACAATAGGCTAAGTGGATTTCAACTCATCATTACCACATTATACGGGACGTGCAAAGTCATGCTCTCTCCTGCAGTGTAAAGACATTTGACTGCAACAACAGTGCACGCAACACACATACACCCAGGTTCCAAGATGCAGGACAGCAGTATTTCCCGGGCCTAACTCCCTTTGTAACTGACAGGCGCTTGTCCTATCAATTATTATTTATTTTTTTACCTTTATTTAACTAGGCAAGTCAGTTAAGAACAAATTCTTATTTTGAATGACAGCCTAGGAACAGTGGGCTAACTGCCTGTTCAGGAGCAGAACAACAGATTTGCACCTCGTCAGCTCGGGGGTTTGAACTTGCAACCTTCCGGTTACTAGTCCAACGCTCTAACCACTACCCTGCCGCCTCAATAGATCACTAAAAGATGCATATCGTTCATTCTAGTGGGCGAGGGCTATGCAGACTTTTTTTTGGCTAGCGAATTGAAAAGTACCATCGATAATTTAAGTGGAAAAAGTATTAGGCTGAAAATGAGTCTAATCAGGTGTATGGCCGACAGCCGGCACTAGTGGAAAACCCTTTACAATGACGGCGGTAGCGTCCATGTTGTGGCACGTTCACGCGTTCCAATGCTAAGTCAGGCTTATCTCCTGGCTGCTTTACCGGGCACATCCAGGCGCTCCAAACCTGGCACACTAAGACCCTCATCAGCTCCGGCCCAATCGCAGCGTGGGGCGGCCGTCCACCTACAGCGCAGGGACAGGGGCAGCATGCTGATCAGAGGATTACACCTGCACCGCGCTCCTACACAGGTAATACCATGCCTAATCCTGTTTAGAGAAGACATGATGCCTCTCTCATTCTTCTTTTCTCTCCTTCCCTCTTTCCTTTTCACTTTTCTTCTCACTCTCCTTACAGCAGAGCGTGACTAACATTGAACCAGCCCATAGACAGACTTTTTTGCACGCCTATATCATGCATCAGGGTCTCAGCTGCTGATTGTCAGAAGGAAATTCTCTTTGTTTCAATCAATGTTCTTTATCTCCCCTGAAGCACAGAGGAATGATGTCTGAAGCCCCGTTGAAATGATGTCAACTGGTTCTAATCCAGTGATGAATATAAATCATTGTTGTAATCTGGTTTGTAATGACATCCTTTCAACCAGTTTTGCCTACTGGGCAGAAGCCCCGAGGAGGATTGGATCTAACCTGACAGTCTAACCAGTTGGTTGTAATCTGGTTATGGCTATCTGACTTCAGCCTTGTTCTATCTTAGCCAGTCTTGATGCCCTGTAGTGCCATTTATAAACTCCCACAGTCCTTTGCGGCATGCCTGATCAATGGCCGCCTCAGCAGCCCAGTGGGAAATAAGGGTTATGAAGTCCTACAGCCATTCTCACACTGATACATATATCACACGCACACACAAACACACACACACCAGTCTCCCACTGATCTTTCCTTCATCTCCTTTATTTCTCCAGGCGACAGACTGGACTAAGGGAGCAAGACGGGAGGAGAGGGAAAGCGAGTGAAAAAGCAACCATGGTATTGATTTCAGAAGGGGGAATTTGTTGGGCCCTCGGGGGGTTACTGAATCGAAAAGCACATCTGGAATCCTGGAGGTTTGGATTCAGGTAAAAATAAAAGCTAAATGTTACTGGGTGAATAGAGGGATTTTGAAGTAAATCACAAAGAGAACAATAAAAAAAATTTGAAAGCCATTTAATTAATATACTCTTGGTAAAAATACAAATAGATCTGAAAGAGATATGAGAAGAATGAAATAGCTTTACATTGAGAGATGGTATAAAACAGCCACTATAGGTTTATATTGAATGCTGCTTATTAAAATAAGCCTCCAGCAGCAGCCTACTGAACACACAAGCCATTGGACTCAGAGATGAGAAATGATATTAAAATGCCTTCTGTCTCCAAAATTACATCATTGAATCCCAAAGGATGCTACAACATCTTCATTCTTTACTCTCTCTCTCTCTCTCTCCCCCTTCCCAGACCCCTCCATCCCTCCCTCCCTCTCACTTCATACTCCTGTTTGAATCCGTATCCCTCCATCTCTCTCCCCCTTCCCAGACCCCTCCATCCCTCCCTCCCTCCTCTCACCTCATACTCCTGTTTTAATCCGTATCCCTCCCTCTCTCTCTCCCTCTCTCTCTCTCTCTCTCTCACCTCATACTCCTGTTTGAAGCCGTATCCCTCCCCAGTCTTCATCTGGTTGATGTGTTGGAGGAGGTCTGCCACCCTGACCGCGGGGTGAAGTTGACCCGTGTGGTACGGAGAGCTCTTCCTACGACAGTGGCGTCGAGGGGAACCACCCAACAGGCTGCTGGACTCGTTCACTGAACTCCTCTGTTCGTCTAGAGGAGACATACACATGCATTAACACGGCACGCACGCAAGACACACAAACACACAGATGGATACCCAGACATATACACAAAGACGGACGCAAATGTACATACACACGTGTTAACCATTACACAAAATAACATATGTTATATAAGTGCCAGTATATGCTATTCTATTCAAGTGTGGGCCTCAGTGAATGACTGAAGGTCAACCTCCAACTGCTCAACACAACACTAAACTGACACTCTGCTCAGCCCGTCAGGCAGCTCAAGGAAAAGCATGTATCTCTATGGAGACATATTGTATGTATGTATTGACTGGCACAAGAGAATATTTCAATCGTAAGAAAAGAGACAGACCGAGAGAGAGAGAGAGAGAAAACAAGGAGGACGGATATTCACAGAGAAGTAAACACAGCTAGAAAGTCTGAGAAACTGAAGATGGTACTTTATCTTAGCAGTGTGTGTATACAGGGCACAGAGGGAACAGGCTGTAGCCTAGAGAGTGTACTTGACAGTGTGTATATACTAGGTGGCATAGAGTCTACACACTAGTGTACTTGACAGTGTGTGTATAGAGGGCCTAGCTAGTGTACGTGTAGCAGGGTATATTCTGTGGAGCAGGGAGAAGAGCACCTGTCTCTGCACAGCTGGAACATTGTATTTACCCCTCCTTCAGCTCTCTCTCTCTATGCCTCTGTGTCTCCCTTTCCCTCTCTCTCTCTCTCTCTCTCGCTCTATGCCTCTCTCTCTCTCTCTCTCTTTCTCTCTCTCTATGCCTCTCTCTCTCTCTCTCTCTCTCTCTCTCTCTCTCTCTCTCTCTCTCTCTCTCTCTCTCTCTCTCTTTCTCTCTCTCTCTCTATGCCTCTCTCTCTCTTTCTCTCTTTCTCTCTTTCTCTCTCTCTCTCTCTCTCTCTCTCTCTCTGTCTGTCTGTCTGTCTGTCTGTCTGTCTGTCTGTCTGTCTGTCTCTGTCTGTCTCTGTCTGTCTGTCTGTCTCTGTCTGTCTGTATGTCTGTCTGTCTGTCTCTCTGTCTGTCTGTCTGTCTGTCTGTCTGTCTGTCTGTCTGTCTGTCTGTCTGTCTGTCTGTCTGTCTGTGTAGGAGGCACAGGGTTAGCCTACAGACTAATATACTATCAGCTGTACTCTCTCTCAGGGCTCATGGTGTTCTTGGTTCTTACTCCGTGTGTTGCAGGCATGGGCGTCCATGAAGGAGTTAGCGGTGCGCTCGTCCTGCTGCAAGGTGCTCTGCTCTGTCATGCTGCAGTCCAAAGAACCTAGCTTCCTGGTCTTCTCCTGACGGTACGACATGGCTGCCTTGTTCAGCGCTACATTCTTCCTGCTGCGGAGAGAGGAGGAAAGAGGAGGAGAGAGGGGAAGAGGAGGAGAGAGGAGGAGAGAGGAGGAGAGGAGAAGAGAGGGGAGAGGAGGAAGAGGAGGAGAGAGGAGGAGAGAGAAGAGAGGAGAGAGAGAGAGGAGGAGAGGAGGAGAGAGGGAGAGGAGGAGAGAGGGGAGAGAGAGGAGGAGAGAGGAGGGGAGAGAATATAAAAAGGAGGGAAAAATAAGAGAGAGATCGAAATAAGGAGACAGCAAGGAGATGGGGAAACGAGTGGAGGGGGAGTTGAGGTCAAGGACAGGGAAATGAGTAGGAGGGGGGTTGAGGTCAAGGAGATGAGATTGGAAGGAAGGAAAAACATAAGGGATTGAGTCGAGGAGAGGGAGATAAAGGAAGATTTTGTGATAGTAGCAGGAGGCCCATAGAGAGCGAGAGTGTGAGAGAGAGGGAGAGAGAGAGAGGAGAGACATGAGAGGTATATAGGGGATGAGGTGGAGGAGATGCTTATCTCCTATGAGTGTCATCTTCCAGGGCTACAGAGGGAAAGCAGGTGAAGATCGCGCCAGAATGAAAGGGTGGAGGGAGAGACTAGGGAGGAGTCACTTACGGGTAGTAAGAGTAAGAATAGAAGTCCCTTCTGATTAGCATGGAGAAAGGAGGAGAGGATAGATGAGGAGAGAGAGAGAGAAGAGAAAGAAAACAGAGGTGAAAGGATGAGCCATGGTTAGTGAGGTGGCCTTCCACAAGGCAAAATAAAAATGTCCATTATTAAATGTTGAAATGTACAGGTAATTGCCAAAATAATGGAAACGCTTGAGTGAAATGGAAAAATGGAAATGCTTCAGGGATATAAAGTATATTGAAAGAAGGTGCTTCCACACAGGTATGATTCCTGAGTGAATTAAACAATTAACTTCCCAGAATGCTTGGGGTCATGTTTAAAAATGCTGGGCAGGGCCATTATTTTGGCTAACATGACTAATTCCCCAGCTATAGGTTGACAATGCCCCCATCCACAGAGCACAAGTGGTCAATGAATGGTTTGATGAGCATGAAAATGATGTAAACATGCCATGGCCGTCTCAGTCAACAGATCTCAAACCAATTGAACACAAAGACAGATTCTGGAGTGACGCCTGAGACCGCGTTTTCCACAAGCATCAACAAAACACCAAATGATGGAATTTGTCATGGAAGAATGGTGTCACATCCCTCCAATAGAGTTCCAGTTGCTTGTAGAATCTATGCCAAGGTGCATTGAAGCTGCTCTGACTCGTGGTGGCCCAACGGCCTATAAGATGTTTATGTTGGTGTTTCCTTTATTTTGGCAGTTAACTGTATATGAATGGTGGAAAGGCAAGCGACCATGGAGTAGCAGATAACATGTAGTACAACTGTGTAGTGTGATGCCAGGGCAACAACCTCTCCCTCAATGTGAGCAAGACAAAGGAGCTGATCGTGGACTACAGGAAAAGGTAGGCCGAATATACCCCCATTAACATTGACAAGGCTGTAGTGGAGCGGGTCGAGAGTTTCAAGGTTCAAACTCATCACCAAAGAACTATCATGGTCCAAACACACCAAGACAGTCGTGAAGAGGGCACGACAACACCTTTTGCCCCTCAGGAGACTGAAAAGATTTGGCATGGGTCCCTAGATCCTCAAAAAGATCTAGAGCTGCACCATCGAGAGCATTCTGACTGGTTGCATCACAGCCTGGTATGGCAACGGCTCGGCATCTGACCGTAAGGCTCTACAAAGGGTACTGCGTACAGCTCAGTACATCACCGGGGCCAAGCTTCCTGCCATCCAGGACCTATATACTAGGTGGTGTCAGAGGGCAGCCCCAAAAATTGTCAGAGACTCCAGTCACTAGAGTCATAGAGTGTTTTCTCTGCTACCGCACGGCAAGCGGTTCCGGAGCGCCAAGTCTAGGACCAAAAGGCTCCTTAACAGCTTCTACCCCTAAGCCATAATACTGCTGAACAATTAATCCAATGGCCACTGGACTATTTACATTGTTGATTAAGGGCTTGTAAGTAAGCATTTCACGGTAAAGTCTACACTTGTTGTATTCAGCTCATGTGACAAATAAAGTTTGATTTAATTTGACATTGACTGGTTTCCTAGCTAAATAGATTGATTAATATGCCAGGGAGCACAGGTACACATACAGCTGTCAACCAAGGTACAGTTAGCTCCACGTTCTACTGGTGGTTGGTTGGCTGGTTGCCATTGTGTTTACATAATCAACCATTTTCGGTCACTATGACTCTTCTCCTTGTGACGTCCAACCCTGCTTCTCTGATGTGCATCCCAGCTCCACTCCCTTCATCATGCAAAAACCTGAGGTGGTAATTCTATCGGAAAGGCAACAACCTTCCTCTCCAATGAATGGCTCAACCACAGGCACTGTGTTCACTGTGCACTGCACACCAACCCAGATGCTGCTATTATATCTGCTTTGACTTGAAAGAGCAATGGGATATCGTGGCCCTTGATGAAATACTGCACACTGAGTGTTGCTCTGCTAATATAACGGTAGAGGAAAAGGTTAGAGGAGGAATAAAGGAGGAGAGGAGAGTACAGTACTGCCAAACAGTATTTCCTGGTGGAACTTGGCCAATGATGCTGGAGTGTATAGAGTTTCTGGGATAGGTGTGCTGCAGCCAAAAAAATAAATAATTATACCGGAAAAAGCTTGGCAACTATAACTGCACCATGTTTCACGAATAATACCGTGCCATGTGTGCAGTTTTGGAAGTAATATACTCCCCATTACCTGCCTAACTCCTAATTGAATGGAGTTGGACTAAGCCTGCCAAGAGGTGATAGAGAAATTCCTTCCCTAATAGGATGCATTTAGTCACAGGCAGCTCTCTGGACGACCTCATGATCAGAATCACCGTTATACACACACACACACACACACACACACACACACACACACACACACACACACACACACACACACACACACACAACCTTCCACTCACCCATACCCCTACCCCTCCACTTACCCCTTCTTGACGACGATGACGATGGCCCCCAGCAGCAGAATAAGGACCACCAGTCCCCCAGCACAGGCCCCCAAGATCAGACCCATGTCCTCTGCATGTTGGGACACCTCCAGGGTCCTCTTATGGTCCTTACAGGCACCTACAGGGGATAGACAACACTGTGTTAGCCTGCTGAACTAAAGCCAGCTGAACAGACCCCTTTTATGGTCCTTACAGGCAGCTACAGGGGAGAGACAACACTGTGTTAGCCTGCTGAACTAAAGCCAGCTGAACAGACCCCTTTTATGGTCCTTACAGGCAGCTACAGGGGAGAGACAACACTGTGTTAGCCTGCTGAACTAAAGCCAGCTGAACAGACCCCTTTTATGGTCCTTATACAGGCAGCTACAAAGGAGAGACAAGTTAGAGTGATAGTCTTCTGTATACCACAAGACTGTATTA
Source organism: Oncorhynchus tshawytscha (assembly GCF_018296145.1). Taxonomy (NCBI): domain Eukaryota; kingdom Metazoa; phylum Chordata; class Actinopteri; order Salmoniformes; family Salmonidae; genus Oncorhynchus; species Oncorhynchus tshawytscha. The sequence goes on from NC_056459.1 coordinate 15,820,936, forward strand.
GGGAGGGAGGAACGGGGGTGGGGGATATGGAGGGAGGGAGGGAGGGAGGGAGGGAGGGAGGGGGAGGGAGGGAGGGAGGGAGGGAGGGAGGGGAGGGAGGGAGGGAGGGAGGGAGGGAGGGAGGGAGGGAGGGAGATGAAGAGATAATGCATGGTAGTGAAGTGCAGCTCTGCCTTTGTCCCTGACTATGTTCCATAATAGGTAACAGGCTTGGATAAGGAGGAAGATTTTAAGCCGCTAACTAACCAGCGACAGTTGGTGCAGCCAGGGTGGAAAGCTGGACAGACTTGGCCTACATGTGTTTAGAAAACACACCAATTACCTCAGCTAATAGCTAGCTGGAAGTTCATTGAGTCAACCATTTTCTATGCACATACTGTGGGGCAAAAAAGTATTTAGTCAGACACCAATTGTGCAAGTTCTCCCACTTAAAAAGATGAGAGAGGCCTGTAATTTTCATCATAGGTACACTTCAACTATGACAGACAAAACAAGAAAAAAAAATCCAGAAAATCACATTGTAGGATTTTTTCTGAATTTATTTGCAAATGATGGTGGAAAATAAGTATTTGGTCACCTACAAAAAAGCAAGATTTCTGGCTCTCACAGACCTGTAACTTCTTCTTCTTTAAGAGGCTCCTCTGTCCTCCACTCGTTACCTGTATTAATGGCACCTGTTTGAACTTGTTATCGGTATAAAAGACACCTGTCCACAACCTCAAACAGTCACACTCCAAACTCCACTATGTCCAAGACGAAAGAGCTGTCAAAGGACACCAGAAACAAAATTGTAGACCTGCACCAGGCTGGGAAGACTGAATCTGCAATAGGTAAGCAGCTTGGTTTGAAGAAATCAACTGTGGGAGCAATTATTAGGAAATGGAAGACATACAAGACCACTGATAATCTCCCTCGATCTGGGGCTCCACGCAAGATCTCCCCCTGTGGGGTCAAAATGATCACAAGAATGGTGAACAAAAATCCCAGAACCACACGGGGGGACCTAGTGAATAACCTGCAGAGAGCTGGGACCAAAGTAACAAAGCCTACCATCAGTAACACACTACGCCGCCAGGGACTCAAATCCTGCAGTGCCAGACGTGTCCCCCTGCTTTAGCCAGTACATGTCCAGGCCCGTCTGAAGTTTGCTAGAGAGCATTTGGATGATCCAGAAGAAGATTGGGAGAATGTCATATGGTCAGATGAAACCTTTTTGGTAAAAACTCAACTTGTCGTGTTTGGAGGACAAAGAATTCTGAGTTGCATCCAAAGAACACCATACCTACTGTGTAGCATGGGGGTGGAAACATCATGCTTTGGGGCTGTTTTCCTGCAAAGGGACTAGGACAACTGATCCGTGTAAGGAAAGAATGAATGTTGCCATGTATCGTGAGATTTTGAGTGAAAACCTCCTTCCATCAGCAAGGGCATTGAAGATGAAACGTGGCTGGGTCTTTCAGCATGACAATGATCCCAAACACACCGCCCGGGCAACGAAGGAGTGGCTTCGTAAGAAGCATTTCAAGGTCCTGGAGTGGCCTAGCCAGTCTCCAGGTCTCAACCCCATAGAAAATCTTTGGAGGGAGTTGAAAGTCTGTGTTGCCCAGCAACAGCCCCAAAACATCACTGCTTTAGAGGAGATCTGCATGGAGGAATGGGCCAAAATACCAGCAACAGTGTGTGAAAACCTTGTGAAGACTTACAGAAAACGTTTGAACTCTGTCATTGCCAACAAAGGGCATATAACAAAGTATTGAGATAAACTTTTGTTATTGACCAAATACTTATTTTCCACCATAATTTGCAAATAAATTAATAAAAAATCCTACAATGTGATTTTCTGGATTTTTAAAAATCATTTTGTCTGTCATAGTTGAAGTGTACCTATGATTAAAATTACAGGCCTCTCTCATCTTTTTAAGTGGGAGAACTTGCACAATTGGTGGCTGACTAAATACTTTTTTGCCCCACTATGTCATAGTCTCACAGTGGTCTCACAGTGTTCACAGTGTGTCTCTACATTTCCATCAGAGCTATAACAGCATGACATCTCTCTCATGGTGAATTTAGAGCTTCCGTGGTGTAATTTTCCAGAAATGTTTATTGACCGACTAGAGACAGAATTGGTTGAGAATTATAATCCTGTACACCTGCGAGCACACGCTTAATTAAAAGTCTTCTCTCTGATGGGTAAACAAAAAGGAAAGTGAATGAAATGTTCTATCACTGGAGGCACGAAGCCAAAACCAATTATCTACCTATTTTCACCATCCGTCCTTCTATCCTTTCAGCTGGATGTGGTCCTTTCTCCGTCAGCTCACTTACCATTTAAAACATCTCTCTTTTGCCATCTCTCTGTCGTTTGCCATCTCTCTCTCTCACTCTCTCTCTCTGTTTTGCTCACTCTCTCTCAATCCCTTTCTACCAGTTAGCTACAGCACAACCAATTTGAATAGCATCCATGTTTTCTTCTCTCCCTCCCACTAAGGCATAATATTTTGTCGGCATGGTGGGTAATTTTGCCTGAGCCTTAGAAGCCTGTTCAGGAAAACAGAGTATGGCCTGCTGAAATCTGGATTGCAGATGATTGTAGCTCTGCTAGCTAGCTGGCTCTCTCTCCAGCCTCCAAGTCCCCTTTTCTAATGTGTGTGTGAATCACTGTGTTCTTATTGACTCCTGCGGTAGGAAGCACGTTGCCATGCAAAGGTTTACACCACTTAAACTTTCTGCATGGAGGAAAGGTTGAGGGAGAGACAGAGAGAGTAAGAGGAGAGAGAATCTATGAGAGAATGTGTATGAGAAAAAAGATTAGGATGGTGGGAGGAGGAACGAAAGGTGGTGGGATGGACAGGACATACATTTTATCTTCATCTGCCAGTGTTAGTATGTCATTAATCAGATATTGTGCTGGTGTCAGCCCGGAACACCTGAGGTGTGACACTAGTCTTCTAAAGACATCAGCATGCATCAATTTGGCTGGCGCCTAGCCTCCTTGGCTAGCTGAATCGAACGAGTGTGCTTGCGTACTCCCTTCAATGGCCTTCGCTTCAAAAACTAGACAAAAAAGCAGCAATAGTACTGTTTGTCCATTTTGAGACGCCGTCGCCAGCATACACTTCCTCAACATGTCAATAATTGTGACGGTTTTGCCTTAAGTGGCCCGTCTCTTTCCCCATCGGTCTCCCTGCTTCACACTTGACATGAGCTCTATCCTTTCATTACGCAGTCACAGAGAGAGAGTGAAAAAGAGAGGGAGGAGTGAAAGAGAGAGGGAGAGAGGGGGAGTGAAAGGGAGAGGGAGAGAGGGGGGAGTGAAAGAGAGAGAGAGTGAGGGGAATGAAAGAGAGAGAGGGGGTGGGGTGAAAGAGGGAGACGGGGGAGTGAAAGAGAGAGGGGAAAATAAATGTGTGAGAGGAACATGTTATATATGTGCATGTGTGTGGGCGTGTTAGAGAAAGATAAAGAAAGGTTGTATAATGAGAGAGTGAGAGAAGAAGCTTGAGGCGGACAGACAGACAATAAGACAAGCAAAGACAGAACGAGAGTGTGTGTGTGTGTGTGTGTGTGTGTGTGTGTGTGTGTGTGTGTGTGTGTGTGTGTGTGTGTGTGTGTGTGTGTGTGTGTGTGTGAAAAAATAAAGAATGCCAGAGTACCCTGCCTCCTGAACCTCTCTTTCCCACCACCACAGAAACTGGAACAGCACCAATCTCTCCTTTCTCCCTTCCTCCCTCCAATGCCACCTTGTCACCGCCACGTACCAAATTAAGGGTATTATAAATATGCTTCTGAGAACCATCCTCTGAACACACACACAGATCCTCTGTCCTGATGGGGTGTAGTGCCAGCAGACAATGGCGAAGAGAGACTCTTTGATGTCAGGACGCTTCAAATAACAGAGTGCAGGGAGAGAGAGAGAGAGTAGGGAGAGGAAGGAATCCAATTTCTACAGGGCTTCCTTCTCTAGTGTGCTCTTGATGTCAGGATGCATCAAATAACAGAAAGAATGCAGGAAGAGAGAAAGAAGGGAGAAGAAGGAATCTAATTTCTACAGGGTCCTCCCCCCTCTCTCTCACCCTCTCCCCCCACTCTCTCTCTCCCCCCTCTCTCGCTCTCTCCCCTCTCTCGCCCTCTCTCAGCTTCATCTTTCAAAACGCATCAGTGTGTCTGTGAAACATCATGAAGCACAGAACATGTAAACACTGCTTTGCCAGAAAGCATTCTTATGTAGTCTATTTCTCAAAGCCTCTCAATGATGAAGATAGAAGGGAACGATCTGAATGTACCTTTACGGGCAATCCGGATGCAGTTCATTCTCGTCTCCTGAAACAAGAATGGGAGGTTCATTAGCATGGGATAACCACAAGCAAAAATAAAACACATCAAACACCTATTTTATAAGCATAGAACAGGTGTCAGAGCGTGTGTGTACCTGTGTGTGTCTTAGTCACCGAGTCCACCTCTGTGTGGTAAAGTGCAAACTAGCTAATTAAAAAACTCAGTCAGGGAAGAAAGCAGATGACATCTAATTTTAAATGTGATTGTGAGTGACCTGTTCTCTGTTCTCATCAACAACATCCGGACCCCTGGCCCACCCAATCCATTATACACATGCCCCCCTCCTAACCCTCCACCTAGCTAGCCCATCACAGCGATACCAGAGACACATTGTCAAATTAAGATTAGCACATGCTAAATCAGGTTTTATACAAGGGGGGCAATTATGCTAATCTAATCGGAGCTCTGATATTGGAGTCAGAACCCTTTCACCTCAGCGCCTGCGAAATTGCCTTTTTTAATTGAAAACCTGTTCTGGGTGGATCTGTATCCACCCACCTCTTAGTCAGTTGTATTTACCCACAATTCACAGGTTATTACAGCCCCACCTGCTGATATATCATGTGTCATCTTGTCCTCTGTCAAGGTTGACCTGACTCTGAGACAGCCCCTTTTGGCATTAAAACAGAGTGGATACAAAATGGCACCCTATTCCATACATAGTCCACTGCTTATGACCCTGGTCAAAATAGAATGTTGGACTTAGCCATAGTATCCTACTGACTGCTGATGACACCTCCCTGCCTGCTATGTTCTGATGTTATTTATAGAATGATCCTCAGATATGATGCCAATATTTCTAGCTGATACCACAGGTTGAGTGACAGGTAGCTGGTAGCAGAAGATGATTATGGTTGATAACTACATTGACAGGAAATTAACCAGCAGATCCGATAGTGGACAGAAGCATTTCAAGAAGCGGCAGCTGACTACGCTGTTTAATATCTTTAATATTGCATCAATAGAGAATTGGGAAAAGGGTCAAAAGATTTGTATCAAAACTATTTAGTAGTTTTTTGCAAGGTTGGTCTGGAAATTCTGTCAAAATATGTGTGACGGACACAGCAAAAGACACTGACAGATTATATACACTCCGTGGCCAGTTTATTCGGTACACCCATCTAGTACCGGGTCGAACCCCCTTTGCCTCCAGAACATACTGAATTCTCTGGGGCATGTTGCTAAAATAATATCAATGTGCAAAGGAAAACGTCCTCACACCAGTACACCACCGCCACCAGCCTGTACCGTTGACACCAGGCAGGATGGGGCCATGGACTCATGCTGCTTGGCAAAATCCTGACTCTGCCGTCAGCATGACGCAACAGGAACCGGGAATCGTCGGACCAGGCAATGGTTTTCCGCTCCTCAATTGTCCAGTGTTGGTGATGGCGTGCCTGCTGGAGCCGCTTCTTCTTGTTTGTAGCTGATAGGAGTGGAACCTGCTTTGGTGCTCTGCGTTGTGCGTTCAGAGATGCCTTTCTGCACACCACTGTTTTACTGTGCCGTTATTTGCCTGTTTGTAGCCAGCCTGCTGGCTTGCACATTCTTGCCCACAGCGATAAATCCATGATGATTTAGAATTTCAATAAACATTTTTCTACGGCTGGCCATGTTTTCCACCGGGCTACCCCTACCCCAGTAAACAGCCCTGCACACCCCACAGCAACTTATCCAAGCCTCCCCATTTCTCCTTCACCCAAATCCAGATAGCTAATGTTCTGCAAGAGCTGCAAAATCTGGACCCCTACAAATCAGCTGGGCTAGACAATCTGGACCCTCTCTTTCTAAAATTATCAGCCGAAATGGTTGCAACCCCTATTACTAGCCTGTTCTACCTCTCTTTCATATCGTCTGAGATCCCCAAAGGTTGGAAAGCTGACACTCTAGACCCAAACTGCTACAGACCCCTATCTATCCTACCCTGCCTTTCTAATGTCTTCGAAATCCAAGTTAACAAACAGATCACCGACCATTTCGAATCCCACCGTACCTTCTCTGCTATGCAATCTGGTTTTCGAGCTGCACCTCAGCCACGCTCAAGGTTCTAAACGATATCACAACCGCCATCGATAAGAGGCAATACTGTGCAGCTGTATTCATCAACCTGGCCAAGGCTTTCGACTCTGTCAATCACCACATTCTTATCGGCAGACTCAACAGCCTTGGTTTCTCAAATGACTGCTTCGCCTGGTTCACCAACTACTTCTCTGATAGAGTTCAGTGTGTCAAATCGGAGGGCTGTTGTTCGGACCTCTGGCAATCTCTATGGGGGTACCACAGGTTTCAATCCTCGGGCCGACTCTCTTCTCTGTATACATCAATGATGTCGCTCTTGCTGCTGGTGATTCTCTGATCCACCTCTACGCAGACGACACCATTCTGTATACTTCTGGCCCCTCTTTGGACACTGTGTTAACTAACCTCCAGAAGAACTTCAATGCCATACAACTCTCCTTCCGTTGCCTCCAACTGCTCTTAACTGCAAGTAAAACTAAATGCATGCTCTTCAACCAATCGCTGCCCGCACCTGCCCGCCTGTCCAGCATCACTACTCTGAACAGTTCTGACTTAGAATATGTGGACAACAACAAATACCTAGGTATCTGGTTAAACTGTAAACTCTCCTTCCAGACTCACATTAACCTGTTGAGTGTAGGGGGCAGTATTTGATGTTTGGATGAAAAACATACCCAAATGAAACTGCCTATTTCTCAGGCCCGGAAACTAGAATATGCATATAATTGGCAGATTAGGATAGAAAACACTCTAAAGTTTCCAAAACTGTCAAAAATATTGTCTGTGAGTATAACAGAACTGATATTGCATGTGAAAACCTGAGGAAAATCCAAAGAGGAAGTGCCTTCTATTTTGAAAGCTCCCTGTTCCATGGTATGCCTTCCCTACATTTAAAGGGATATCAACCAGATTCCTTTTCCTATGGCTTTCATGTGTTGTGACCAGTCTTTAGACATAGTTTCAGGCTTTTATTCTGAAAAATGAGCGAGAATGATCATATCGCGTCAGTGGATGACTGGGTGCCAGCAGAGTTTTGCATGCCCTTGCAGTTTGGAGCAGACATTTTCTCTCTCACTCCTATTGAAAAAGCTACGGTCCGGTTGAAATATTATCGATTATTTATTGTAAAAACAACCCGAGGATTGGTTTAAAAAAACATTTGACATGTTTCTACGAACTTTACGGATACTATTTGGAATTTTCGTCTGCCCCGTCGTGACCGCTGGAGCCTTTGGATTTCTGAACATAACGCTCCAACCAAATGGAGGTTTTTGGATTTAAAAATAATCTTTATGGAACAAAAGGAACATTTATTGTGTACCTGGGAGTCTCGTGCGTGCAAACATCCAAAGATCATCAAAGGCAAGCGATTCCTTTTATTGCTAATACTTTCGTGACCAATCTACTTTGCTGTTAGCTATTTGTAATGTTTTGTCTGCTGAGAGAGATGTCCTAACATAAACGCTTGGATAGCTTTCGCCGAAAAGCTTTTTGGAAATCTGACACACCAGGTGGATTAACAACAAGCTACGCTGTGTTTTGCTATATTGCACTTGTGATTTCATGAAAATTAAATATATTTAGTAAATTAATTTGAATTTGGCGCTCTGCAATCCAGCGGATGTTGACGAAAATGATCCCGCTAACGGGATGGGTGTGCCAAGAAGTTAAGCATCTCCAATCAAAAATTAAATCTAAAATTGGCTTCCTGTTTCGTAAGTAAGCATCCTTCACTCATGCTGCCAAACATACCCTTGTAAAACTGACTATCCTACCGATCCTAGACTTCGGCGATGTCATTTACAAAATAGCCTCCAACACTCAGCAAATTGGATGCAGTCTATCACAGTGCCATCTGTTTTGTCACCAAAGCCCCATATACTACCCACCACTGTGACCTGTATGCTCTCGTTGGCTGGCCCTCGCTTCATATTCGTCGCCAAACCCACTTGCTCCAGGTCACCTATAAGTCTTTGTTTTGTAAAGCCCCGCCTTATCTCAGCTCACTGGTCACCATAGCAGCACCCACCCGTAGCACGCGCTCCAGCAGGTATATTTCACTGGTCACCCCAAAAGCCAATTCCTCATTTCCTCTCCTTCCAGTTCTCTGCTGCCAATGACTGGAACGATCTGCAAAAATCACTGAAGCTGGAGACTCATAATCTCCCTCACTAATTTTAAGCACCAGCTGTCAGAGCAGCTCACAGATCACTGCACCTGTAAACAGCCCATCTGTAAATAGCCCATCCAACTACCTCATCTCCATACTGTTATTTTATTTATTTTGCTCCTTTGCATCCCAGTATCTCTACTTGCACACTCATCTTCTGCACATCAATCACTCAAGTGTTTCATTGCTATATTGTAATTATTTCGCCACTATGACCTGTTTATTGCTTTACCTCCCTTAACCTACCTCATTTGCACACAGACTTTTTCTATTGTATTATTGACTGTATGTTTGTTTATTCCATGTGTAACTCTGTGCTGTTGTTTGTGTTGCGCTGCTTTGGTTTATCTTGGCCAGTTCGGAGTTGTAAATGAGAACTTGTTCTCAACTAGCCTACCTGGTTAAATAAAGGTTAAATAAAAAATAAAAAATGTAAAGAAATTCTCCTTCGACCTCTCGTCAACGTTTTCGCCCACAGGACTGCCGCTGTCTGGATGTTTATTGTTTGTCGGCCCATTCTCTGTTAACACTACTGTCGTGCGTTTCTGACTGGAACCGGCACCTGTGATCATACCACACTCAAAGTCGCTTAGCTCACTCTTTGCCCATTCTAACATTCAATCAAACAGTAACTGAATGCCTCGATGCCCGTCTGCTTGTTTTATATAGCAAGCCACGCCACGTGACTCAGTGTCTGTAGGAGTGTGTTTGTGATGTGTGTGTGTGTGGGTATGTGTCTGAGCACTTCTGTGTTTTATAAAGAACTGATTGCACCAATCTTGCTGTATTTCAAGCTCCAGTAAAGACATCCATCAAAGCAATTACAGTTCCATTCAGTGGCAGCAGCAGCTCTCAGAGCCATGGTTCTGGAAATCTACAGCTAATTATCCTGAATAATTGTCAAAAAATGATTTGCTTCCCCCTTTTTGCAGAGCCAGCAAATACACACACACGCACACACACACACACGCACACGCACACACACACACACACACACACACACACACACACACACACACACACACACACACACACACACACACACACACACACACACACACACACACACACACACCGCAAGTCCAGGCTGATTTGAATAGAGAAGTTTTATAAACAGATTGAGATAAAATTGCTCGCAGGGCAGACAGAGAAACACTAATATACATGAATTAGAATATTCCAATCTTATGAGCTGCTTTGTCAGGATGGAATAGAACGGTGGCTAAGAGCGCTCTAAGAGGTAGGTAAACGTACAACTATAATAACACAGTCATAATGACACACACACACACACATCAAAAAACATTTAATTGGGTATTAAGGGAGGACGGAGGAGTCATTAGAACTGCAAGCCACTGACGTCAAAGGGTTCAGTATTAGTTTTAATGATCGATAGTTGAGACACACAAGAGATTGAGTCAGAGTGTGATTCAGAAGACAGACACACACTGAGGATAAGTCCTTGACATTACAGCCAAGGGAAGTTAGTCATTTCAGCATTACAACCTATTGGAAACTTCTAACATGTGGTGCTTTTCCCCTACTGAATCCTAGCAACCAGGTAGGAAGCACGTGTTTGACCGGTTCTGCTCTGGGACTCTCTCTGATGCATTTTGACCCAGGCGATTGCAGTACAACGACTGAAGACGCAGTTTCCAAACCGCCTTGGCGCACACCTTTTACTAAACACTTTTTTAATAAATATGCAGCTACCAGAGTCATATGGTCATACTGTATATATGATGCATGATATCCAACTCTCTCTGAGAGGCTGAAGCCTAGGCAGACCAGACTGTAGTCATTTAGCTCCATATGGGCTTTATGATTGAAACAGCACCTGGCCCACTACTTCCTCTTTTTATCTACCTTAAGTCTCATTTCAGTTTCCTCTAGGCAGCAGGCTCAGAGGGGACAGAGAGAGAAAGAAAGAAAGAACGAGAGAGAGAGACAGAGAGAGAGTCCAGAACAGCCTAAGTTTCAGAGCTGAAGTACTTCTCTCCTACAGCTACAGTTTGACCTTCTCAATTCAATAACACTTGATTTGTCCCAAAGGACTGTAGTTTAGCCTGGTCCCCTGATCTGTCCGTGCTGTCTTGCTTACTCCTATGGCATGTTTGACAAAGTCTCCAGACTTGATTCAGACTTTATTGACAGGTCAATAAACTCACCCCTCTGAAGTTGCTTATAGCCTGGAAGAAGACCAGGTAGTTCTTGGAGGGGTCCAGGGGAGTGTTCCAGTAGCCGTTATAGGTGTGGTTGTCCCCTACGGTGAACGGAGTGGCCTCAGGGAGACTGGAGGGGGGAAGCTCAGCCGTGTAGTAGTGGGACTTAGACTGAGCCTCCACCTGGGACGCTGGCACAGGGAAACAGTCTGATCCGCTACCCAGCTCCCTCCTCCTCCTCCTGCTCCTCCTGACCCGCCTGGAACCGTCCTCTTCTACTACCACCACCTGGTACGCACTGCGGGGAGAGGGATGACAACAGACTGGTAGGTGATAACTACGCTGGAAACAAATGGCCCTTTTAAAGGGGAAATCTGCATTAGCTACATCCATTTTTGGACTTGTAAATTAGTTATATAGATTCTTAAAGAATCAAACTTAAAAATGCCTCATGAGCTTTGTTCAACTGTTGTACCTCATCAGAACCCAAAATATAATGTTGTTTTACTCCAATGTTTGTAAACAAAGTAACACTCTATAGCCTCAAAACATGGTTAAGACTTTAATTTTGATATCATGGATGGTCAGTCCTTGCTTCCATAGCTCGGTCTATGAATGTGAGAGTGCCAGGCCCATCTCTCAGCTTTATAACGAAACAGTGGTGGGGAGAATACTTTATTGTTGTTTCAACTACGGATTGTCCCTTTAAGGTCACCCTTGTAAAAAAAGTTCTCAAAGACACTTCCTGATTAAATAAAAGGTGGAATAAAATAAGAAACACAAATCAAATAGCAATGACATTTATTCAAAACATTCTTGTTATACAAGTGAATATATTTATCAAGTGGTAGACATGAGTGACCGTTGTGTGAGGCCTATTACTGTGATTAGTAATGTGACTGTACCTGACTGGTGCTCCTCTGCCCAGCGCTGGTCTCAACAGCACCGTGATGGTGCTCTCTGACTCACTGAGTGGGGCTGGGACATCCTCATAGTCAAACACTGGGGCTGAGAGAGGAGGAAGGGAGAGAGAGGAGATAAAGAGGTAGAGCAGGAGAGAGTGTGTGTGTGTGTGTGTGTGTGTGTGTGTGTGTGTGTGTGTGAGTGAGTGAGTGAGTGAGTGAGTGAGTGAGTGAGTGAGTGAGTGAGTGAGTGAGTGAGTGAGTGAGTGAGTGAGTGAGTGAGTGAGAGAAAGAGAAAGAGAAAGAGAAAGAGTGAGAAAGAAAGAAAGAAAGAAAGAGAGAGGAACAAAGAGAGAGAAAGAGAGAGAAAGAGAGAGATAGAGAGAGATAGAGAGAGATAGAACATGAGAGAGAAAGAGATAGAAAATGATGTTAAAAGAAAGAGAGAGAGATAGCTAAATTAGGGAGTAAGTAACAAAACAATCACATATAACACAGGAAGTGGGATAAAACTCATTCACATAGACAGCTGCAGGACATTCCCATAATTATTCACAGGGACGATAAGAATCCCCTGTAATTACAATACATCCCACAGCCACACCCCCTTGAACAGGACTGCAGACTGGAACATACCTTGGTGAGCTCCCATCTATGGGGAACACACACACATTGTATTCCCGTCTCTGTTTACCGTTAAAAGACAATTAGCAAAGGAGCAGCCAGCCAATAAAAAAACATGAGCTTTCACAGTAAAGAAAGATTATTAATAATCAGCTAAACCAACAGCCTCTGAAATGAAAGGATGCAAGACTTCACTCTCACACAGTCACACGCATGTGCACAGGTTCCTTTCACGCTGTTCCCAGCGTGGTAGCCAGGGCGCCAAAACAGCGGAGAAGTTTTGCCTCGCGCTTCAACGCTCTTAGCTGTTGTGGAAATTGATTACTCATATCGCGGAGTCTACCTGGTGTTGTTTTTCCATTTTGGGTCAGAAGAAAAAGGGTTCTTTGGCTGTTCCCATAGGAGAACTGTTTATTGGTTCCAAGTAGAACCCTTTTGGGTTCCATGTAAAACCCTTTCCACACAAGGTTCTACATGGAACCCAAGTGAATGCAGGTGAAATCTACGATCCCCTATTGATGTCACTTGTTAAATCCACTTCAATCAGTGTTGATGAAGAGGAGGAGACAGGTTAAAGAAGGATTTTCAAGCCTTGAGACAATTGAGACATGGATTGTGTATGTGTGCTATTCAAAGGGAGAATGGGGAAGACAAAAAATGTAAGTGCCTTTGAACGGGGTATGGTAGTAGGTGTCAGGCGCACCGGTTTTGTCACGCCCTGACCTGAGTATTCTTGGTTTTCTTTATATATTTTGGTTAGGTCAGGGTGTGACATGGGTGATGAATGTGTTTTTTGTACTGTCTAGGGGTTTGTAGGTTTATGGGGTTGTTTACCATCTAGGTGTTTATGTATGTCTATGGTTGCCTAGATTGGTTCTCAATTAGAGGCAGCTGTTTATCGTTGTCTCTGATTGGGAACCATATTTAGGCAGCCATCTTCTTTGGGTATTTCGTGGGTGATTGTCTATGTGATGTTGCGTGTTTGCACTCAGTATTTATAGCGGTCACGTTCGTTTTGATATTTTGTTTGTTTGTTTAGTGTACTTCGTGTTTGTTTTCATCTATCATTAAAATGATGTATTCACATCACGCTGCGCTTTGGTCTCCTCACTACGACGATCGTGACAGAATAGTGTGGTGAAGCTAGGTAGGAGACCTGCGCCAACTTCCCGTGCTTACCGGAGAGAGAGAGGGTCCGGGCAGGCACCGTGTTATGCGGTGGAGCGCACAGTCTCCCCAGTGCGTGTGCATAGCCCGGTGCGGTACATTCCAGCTCCTCGTATCGGCCGGGCTAGAGTGGGCATCGAGCCAGGTGCCATGAAGCCGGCTTTACGCATCTGGTCTCCAGTGCGTCTCCTCGGGCCGGCGTACATGGCACCAGCCTTACGCATGGTGTCCCCTGTCCTGAGCCACCAGAGTCTCCCGTCTGTCCTGAGCCGCCAGAGTCTCCCGTCTGTCCTGAGCCGACAGAGTCTCCCATCTGTCCTGAGCCGCCAGAGTCTCCCGTCTGTCCTGGGGCACCAGAGTCTCCCGTCTGTCCTGAGCCGACAGAGTCTCCCATCTGTCCTGAGCCGCCAGAGTCTCCTGTCTGTCCTGGGGCACCAGAGTCTCCCGTCTGTCCTGAGCCGCCAGAGTCTCCCGTCTGTCCTGAGCCGCCAGAGTCTCCCGTCAGCCAGGAGCCGCCAGAGTCTCCCGTCAGCCAGGAGCCTCCAGAGTCTCCCGTCAGCCAGGAGCCGCCAGAGTCGCCAGTCAGCCAGGAGCCACCAGAGCCGTCAGCCAGCCAGGAGCCGCCAGAGCCGTCAGTCAGTCAGGAGCCACCAGAGCCGCCTGTCACGCCTGCGATGCCGGAGTCGCCCTCCTGTCCAGAGCCGCCGGAGTCTCCCTCCTGTCCGGAGCTGCCAGAGTCGCTCCTCAGTCCAGAGGTGCCTTTCCGTCCAGTGGCGCTCTCTACGATGATCTTCAGTCCGGGGCCCGCTGCGAGGGTCCCCGCTCCTGAGGCGCCACCTAAGTGGGCCAAGACTGAGGTAGAGCGGGGTCCACGTCCCGCACCCGAGCCGCTGCCGTGAAAGAGGCCCACCCGGACCCTCCCCTTTACATTAGGTTTTTGCGGCCGAAGTCCGAACCTTTGTGGGGGGTACTGTCACGCCCTGACCTGAGTATTCTTTGTTTTCTTTATATATTTTGGTTAGGGTGATGTATGTGTTTTTGTACTGTCTAGGGGTTTGTAGGTTTATGGGGTTGTTTACCATCTAGGTGTTTATGTATGTCTATGGTTGCCTAGATTGGTTCTCAATTAGAGGCAGCTGTTTATCGTGGTCTCTGATTGGGAAGCATATTTAGGCAGCCATCTTCTTTGGGTATTTCGTGGGTTATTGTCTATGTGATGTTGCATGTTTGCACTCAGTATTTATAGCGGTCACGTTCGTTTTGATATTTTGTTTGTTTGTTTAGTGTACTTCGTGTTTGTTTTCATCTATAATTAAAAGGATGTATTCACGTCATGCTGCGCTTTGGTCTCCTCACTACAACGATCGTGACAGGTTTGAGTGTGTCAAGAACTGCAACGCTGCTGAGTTTCGCGCTCAACAGTTTCCCGTGTGTATCAAGAATGGCCCACCACCGAAAGACAGCTGTGGGAAGCATTGGAATCGACATGGGCCAGCATCACTTGTGGAACGCTTTGGGCACCTTGAAGAGTCCATTCCCCGACGAATGGAGGCTGTTCTGAGGGCAAATGGGGGTGCAACTCAATATTAGGAAGATGTTCCTAATGTTTTGTACACTCAGTTGAGGTTAAACCCAAAAATATTAGACAGAGTAAGAGTGTAACATACACATTCATGGCTAGTACTAACTCAGTATGGAGAAACTGGAGAAGGTGTGTAGTATGGCTAGATTCAATACCTTCAACCGCAGGATAGAAAACCAAGCCTTTGTAAATGTATGAAGGACCGAGGTTGAAGACCAATGAAGAAAGCACACTTTCCTTTATTGTGGTGGGTTTAAGAGGGCATGTTAGAGAAATACATGAATAGAGTTAAGTGGAAAAGCTAGAGAGAGAGTGATGAGACAGGTCAGAGGTGACAGTTGCAGTACTTTATCCACAGCAGCTCACAGGTCATGGGTCAAGCACTGACTGTGGCTCAATAGAGAAGACCTGTACAACCACGCAAAAGTGAAGGAGATGGACTGAGCCAGTGGGATTTATCCAGCCATACATGCTCCACCGTGATGTTATTTCATACTTTAATGCCACATCCTGTAATTTGTTTTACAACCAAACTCTTCATTAATTTAAATGGTCATTGAACAGCAGTGACTATTGTAGATTGTACATTTAAAGGGGTGGAAAAGCCACAGGTCGTTAACTTGCCTCCTCGTGCAATAGATTCATGTTGATTCTAGAGTGACTCACTCAACTAACTGGCCATTAATTCCCAGGAAATGGTATTATTTCTCACGAAACGGGGGGAAAGAAGAAATGCAAATTGGACACCCAGGGGCTGCTATTGTCAGGTGCTTTAGAGAAGTTGAAAGGCTACCACACTCCATGTTTGGAAACGATCCTACTGAATATTTATTTGTGTGCCAAAGTTCAGGCCTCCCGGTCTTGCTCTGACGCAGGTTGTGAGAACATTAGTGCAAAAATAGGTATGGGATCATTCACAAGCTCACTGTGTGGGAGAAGGGAACGTATTTTCTTTGAACAAGACCCAGGAACCCAATGCTATCCTGATGCAGTGAAAAAGGGTGAAAAATCATCTAAACATAAAGTAAGCTTTATTTTTGTGGACCTACCACATTTTTGCTTGCACA
This sequence comes from Oncorhynchus tshawytscha, assembly GCF_018296145.1. NCBI lineage: Eukaryota > Metazoa > Chordata > Actinopteri > Salmoniformes > Salmonidae > Oncorhynchus > Oncorhynchus tshawytscha. The sequence goes on from NC_056459.1 coordinate 15,836,964, forward strand.
GAGTCAGTCCCATCTCTCAGGACAGAACAAGGAAATCAAGTTCAACAACCCACAGCTTCATTCTCAGCCCCAGCCCTAACCCTGAGGCGTCAGTCACTGCTTATTCCATAGAACCTCACCGGAGATGTTGGTGGTGATCTCAGTGAGGGCGGTCTGTCCGAAGCCCTTGGCGGTGCGAGCTCTAACAGACACCAGGTAGGTGGTGCCGGGGTGTAGGCCAGAGAACATGTGGTATGTTTCGTTCCTCAGTTTGGAAACGGTACGGCGAGGGCCTGGTACGTTGATACCTGGGTCAGATGACTCGATGCCCTGATAACTGATCTGGGGGACCGGGAACAAAACACAGACAAATAGGGTCACAATGCTGTGTTGTTGTTGTTGTAGTAGTAAGAGTATTGTTGTTCAAACAGATTTAGGAACAAGGAACAAAACACAAACCATAGAATCACAATGAGTAGTCTCTGATGACAAACTGTGAACATAGATGAATCAAAATGAGACTTGATTCCGCTACCTGAGATCATTTGATAGGTGTTGTTAGTGTTGTTATTGTTGTTAGTGTTATTGTTCTTGGAGGAGAGAGAGATGTTTTGCTGTGGGTTGTTTCAATGTGGGGAGTCAAGCAGATATTTTACAAACGAGGTGGTGTTACTGTGTCTCTGACTGTGCCTGCCTACCTGGCACCCCAACCCACAGTGACACCATGCAGCCCAGAATGAGATCATTCCTGTTATCATCATGTGTTACTGAAGGAAGCACTCAGAACATCTCCTCTGTCACCACGCAGACAACCAACACACCCCAATTATTTCTGCTGCTGTTCTTTTCTGCTTCACTCTCCTTTCTTTTCTCAGAGAGCACGTTCTCAGTGCCTCTATCTTCTAATGTTCCTCTCTTCTCTTCTTTCCCTCGCTCTCCTCCCCCATCTCTCTTCTCTCTCTCTTCCCTCTCTTCTCTTCCCTCTCTTCTCTTCTTTCCCTCGCTCTCCTCCCCATCTCCCTTCTCTCTCTCTTCCCTCTCTTCTCTATCCTCTCTTCTCTATCCACTCACCAGGCAGCTCTGACACGTCCTTGCTTCTCATTCTCCTCTCTCCTGATTCAACTGTCTATCCTCACTCCTCCATTCCTCCCTTCTTTCACACACTGCCTAAATTCATCTTCCCACTTCTCATCATCTTCTCCCTATTCCTACTGCATCTTCCTTTTCCTTTCTCAACCTTCAATATCTATTCCAACAATTTCTTCATTTCATCATTCTATCTATCAGTCTCTCTCCATCTCACTATTGACATGTCTCATGCAGTACTTTATCCACAGCAGCTCACAGATCATGGGTCAAGCACTGACTGTGGCTCAATAGAGAAGACCTGTACAACCACGCAAAAGTGAAGGAGATGGACTGAGCCAGTGGGATTTATCCAGCCATACATGCTCCACCGTGATGTTATTTCATACTTTAATGCCACATCCTGTCATTTGTTTTACAACCAAACTCTTCATTAATTTAAATGGTCATTGAACAGCAGTGACTATTGCAGATTGTATATTTGAAGGGGTGGAAAAGCCACAGGTCGTTAACTTGCCTCCTTGTGCAATAGATTCATGTTGATTCTAGAGTGACTCACTCAACTAACTGGCCATTAATTCCCAGGAAATGGTATTATTTCTCACGAAACGGGGGGAAAAAAGGAAGAAATGCAAATTGGACACCCAGGGGCTGCTGTTGTCAGGTGCTTTAGAGAAGTCGAAAAGCTACCACACTCCGTGTTTGGAAATGATCCTACTGTATATTATGAGGCTAAAACATTAGTGAAAAAATAGGTATGGGATCATTCGCAAGCTCACTGTGTGGGAGAAGGGTACATATTTTCCTTGAACAAGACCCAGGAACCCTATGCTATCCTGAGTGAAAACGTAAACATAAATAAAGCTTTTGAAACATCTTTGTGTGGACCTACCACGGCAAATCTGACCACGACTCCATTTTGTTGCTCCCAGCCTATAGACAGAAACTAAAACAGGAAACGCACGTGCTCAAGTCTGTTCAATGCTGGGCCGACCATTCTGATTCCAAACTTCAAGATTTCTTCGATCACATGGACTGGGATATGTTCCGGATAGCCTCAGACAACATTGATTTATACGCTGATTCGGTGAGCGAGTTTATTAGCATGTGCATCGGTGATGTTGCACCCACGTTGACGATTAAAACCTTCCCCAACCAGAAACCGTGGATTAATGGCAGCATTCGCACAAAACTGAGAGGGCGAACCACTGCTTTTAATCATGGCAAGGAAACATGACCAAATACAAACAGTGTAGCTATTCCCTCCGCAAGGCAATCAAACAAGCTAAGCGTCAGTATAGAGACAAAGTAGAGTCGCAATTCAACGGCTCAGACACAAGACGTATGTGGCAGGGTCTACAGACAATCACAGATTACAAAAAGAAAACCAGCACCGTCGCGGACACCGACATCTTGTTCCCAGACAAACTAAACAACTTCTTTGCTTTCATTGAGGACAATACAGTGCCACTGACTCGGCCTGCTACCAAAACCTGCGGCCTCTCCTTCACCGCAGCCAACATGAGAAAAACATTTAAACGTGCCGGCCCAGACTGCATCCCTAGCCGCATCCTCAGAGCATGCGCAGACCAGCTGGCTGGTGTGTTTACGGATATATTCAATCAATCCCTATCACAGTCTGTCGTTCCCACATGCTTCAAGAGGGCCACCATTGTTCCTGTTCCCAAGAAAGCTAAGGTAACTGAGCTAAATGACTATCGCCCTGTAGCACTCACTTGCTTTGAGAGACTAGTCAAGGATCATATCATCTCCACCCTACCTGACACCCTAGACCCACTCCAATTTGCTTACCACCCCAATAGGTCCACAGACGACCAATCACAATCACACTGTACACTGCCCAAACCCATCTGGACAAGAGGAATACCTATGTAAGAATGCTGTTCATCAATTACAGCTCAGCATTTAACACCATAGTACCCTCTAAACTCGTCATTAAGCTCAAGACCCTGGGTCTCAACCCCGCCCTGTGCAACTGGGTCCTGGACTTTCTGACGAGCCGCCCCCAGGTGGTGAGGGTAGGAAACAACATATCCACCCCGCTGATCCTCTAAACTGGGGCCTCACAAGGGTGCGTTCTCAGCCCTCTCCTGTACTGCCTGTTCACCCATGACTGCGTGGCCATGCATGCCTCCAACTCAATCATCAAGTTTGCAGACGACACTGCAGTGGTAGGCTTGATTACCAACAACGACGAGACGGCCTACATGGAGGAGGTAAGGGCCCCTGGAGTGTGGTGTCAGGAAAATAACCTCACACTCAACGTCAACAAAACCAAGGAGATGATTGTGGACTTCAGGAAACAGCAGAGGGAGCACCCCCCTATCCACATAAACGGGACAGTAATGGAGAAGCTGGAAAGTTAAGTTCCTCGGCATACACATCACGGACAAACTGAAATGGTCCACCCACACAGATAGCGTGGTGAAGAAGGGGCAACAGTGCCTCTTCAATCTCAGGAGGCTAAAGAACGTTGGCTTGTCACCGAAAACACTCAAACTTCTACAGATGCACAATCGAGAGCATCCTGTCGGGCTGTATCACCGCCTGGTACGGCAACTGCTCCGCTCACAACCGTAAGGCTCTCCAGAGGGTGGTGAGGTCTGCACAACACAACACATCACCGGGGCAAACTAACTGGCCTCCAGGATACCTACACCACCCGATGTTGCAGGAAAGCCAAAAAGATCATCAAGGACAAAAACCACCCGAGCCACTGCCTGTTCACCCCGCTATCATCCAGAAGGTGAGGTCAGCACAGGTGCATCAAAGCTGGGACTGAGAGACTGAAAACAGCTTCTACCTCAAGGCCATCAGACTGTTAAACAGCCATCACTAACATTGAGTTGCTGCTGCCAACATACTGAATCAAATCTCTAGCCACTTTAATAATAAAAAAATGGATGTAATAAATGTATCACTAGTCACTTTAAACAATGGCACTTTATATAATGTTTACATACCCTACATTACTCATCTCATATGTACTGTATATACTGTACTCTATACCATCTACCGCATCTTGCCTATGCCACATGGCCATCGCTCATCCATATATTTATATGTACATATTCTTATTAATTCCTTTACAATTGTGTGCATAAGGTACTTGTTGTGAAATTGTTAGATTACTTGTTAGATATTACTGCATGGTCAGAACTAGAAGCACAAGCATTTCGCTACACTCACATTAACATCTGCTAACCATGTGTATGTGACCAATACAATTTGATTTGATTAGATTTTTGCTTACACAGAGTCAGTACCATCACTCAGGACAAAACAAGGAACAAGTCATCAAGTCTACCCCCAGCCTCATTCTATCAGTCTCTCTCCATCTCACTATTTACATGTCTCTTCCTTTTCAACATACTCTCTCTCTCTGTCAGAGCAGACTCCTCAGGCCCAGACCTGTGTGGACACCTTTCATTCATTCAGCTGTGTCACCGCAGCCTGCCTGTAAGCTCTAAGAGTAGGCTACAGAGGCCTGTGTCGGAGGTGACCAGGGACATATATACACAAAGATGTATTATTAATTAGAAGCATTTAAAGTTGCCCCCCATGTGAAAGTGTCTCTTCGGCCAATAAGTAATTATACTGTTTATCTATATATAATTGCAGTGCTGCAGTCAGAGGCTCAGCTCGTCTCATTAGCATAGGAACATATACGGAGGCCTGAACTGGGGGGGCGGGGGGGGGGATGGGGGGGAACATTCCCTATTAATGATCAGGGCGGATGTAAACTGTATTGCACGGGCAGGCAACTAGATTCAGATTCTGATTATTGTTGAAGCGGATGGTCGGGGGGCCGGAACATCATTTATAATAATTTGTACACTGCAAATTGACCACAACTAAGTCCAAAACCAGACTGTATTTCAAAATAACAAATATTTAATACATTGATTACATTGAGACATGATCACCTCTCTTTTTTTTAATTGAAATACTTGAACAGATTTCCTTAATTAAATATATTTTTAGCTGAATTCCCAGTGATTTGAGTATTTTTGGACCAAAACATTTACAAAAAAAAAAATAACAACACAGTGGTCTGTGTCAAGTTGAAGGAAATTAGAGATATAGATAAATATCAGTAAAATAAAGACAAAAAATATGAATAGGGGAGAAAAAGAAAGAGAGAGATCAAGATTGAGTCCGAGATAGCTATGTGATTGCAAAAAGGTAGACAGACGGAAAGTTGAGGGCATGTTCCATACCTCATACTGTGTGATTACCCCATTGGGCTCCACAGGCTCCTCCCATTTCAGAAAGATCATATCGTCCAATGGAGTGAAGGTCAGTGACTCTGGGGCAACGCCACCAGGAACTGGAAGAGAAAACACAACATAAACATTCTGAGAACTCGTAGTTGATTGCGTAGGGGGTCCAATGGGAAGGAAGTGATTACGGATATCTGGTTTCCAACCCAAGACAGGCAAATCGAATTGAGGACCAGAAGATTTGGGGAGTGTGTGCCTGGGTGGAAGATTGCATGTGTGTTTACATCTGAGTCTGATTGTAAGATTTCGCTGCTACAGTTCATGCAGGTTTCTTCAACTAACAAGTTCCTCGTGGCCTCGTGGCTGACAGTTAACCTCTTTGGGCCAGGGGGCAGTATTTCGACGTCCGGATCGAAAGCGTGCTACTCAGGCATATGCAAATAATTGGTAGATTTGGATAGAAACACTCTAAAGTTTCTACAACTGTTAAAATAATGTCTGAGAGTATAACAGAACTGAAATGGCAGGCGAAACCCCAAGGACAAACCATCCCCCCCAAAAAAACATTTCAGCATAACACTGATTTCAATTGCTGGCACTATTAAAATAAGACGAAATCCTCCCGATTGCAGTTTCTAGGGCTTCCACTAGATGTCAACAGTCTTTAGAAAGAGTTTCAGGCTGGTTTTTTGAAAAATGAGGGATAAGTTGTAATTTTTCTAAGTGGCTCCCATTTTGGCTGTCGTGTTTCCAAGTGTGCGGAGGAAAGGGCGTTATTTGTTATTTATCTCCGGTAAAGACAATAACGATTCTCCGTCTTAAATTGTATCGTTTACTTGCATATTAGGGTACCTAAGGTTTGATTATAAACGTTGATTGACTTGTTTGGATACGTTTATTGGTAACGTTTGAGATTCATTTTGAAGGAGGGCATCGGTGGATTATTGACTGAAGCGCGCCAGCTAAACTTGAGTTTTTATGGCTATAAAGAAGGACTTTATCGAACAAAAGGACCATGTGTAATGTAACAGACCTTTTGGAGTGCCAACAGAAGATCTTCAAAGGTAAGGCATATAATATATCGCTATTTCTGATTTTCGTGTCGCAACTGCCTGGTTGAAACATGATTTGTCATGCATCTGTGTGCGGGGGACTGTCCTCAGATAATCGCATGGTTTGCTTTCGCTGTAAAGCATTTTCGGAATCTGGCACCTTGGCTGGATTAACAAGAAGTTAAGCTTTATTTTGATGTATAACACATATATTTTCAAGAATGTTAAATATTTACATTTTGTATTTTTGAATTTCGCACTCTGCAATTTCACTGGATGTTGGCCAGGTGGGACACTACCGTCCCACGTATCCATAAGATTAAACCTGCTCTGTCCTCTCTCTCTCTCCACAACAGACCTGAGAGGAACACAAATGGCCACAGTGTAATGGCAGGGCCAAGCAGGGAAATGGGCATCCAAACAAGAATCCCAACTGGGTCTGAGACTTTGTTTGAGACAGGGACTCTTGTTTTAACATGGGGACTAGCAGTCAATGGATCTAATAGAGGCCTGTAAAATCAGGGCGTGCATGTGTTGGAGACACAGTTGATAGGTTCAGGGCCAGAGTTGGGAAAGTTCAACAAGCCCTAGAGATGAATAATGGCTTGTGGTTGTCTGGGACTCATGAACTCTGGGTTGAATCTGTGCATCCGTACGTGTGTGTTTGTGCCAAAAAACAGATGTCATTTTATTAGGTCTCCCTGTAGTCTTTTTCATTATTTTCTCTTGCCCAAAGAGAGCTCTGGAAGGGGAAGATAGTGGAGAGAGTCTCTCTCTCTCCCCCTCTCCCTCCCTCTCTCTCCAAGTGCTGCTGTTCAAATGACTATGAAATATATTACATTATATTGCAGGAGCACATTGTCCTCAAACTCATGGGAGGACCTTGCAATTTGGAGGTTTCCAAACGCAGCCAATTTCATACTCATAAAATATATTGTACTGTAACCTTGCTCGCTCTCTCTTTCTCTCTGTCTCCCTGTCTTTCTCTCTCTCTCTCCTCTCTCTCATGGGTGAAGAACTGCTGTGAGCAATGTTTCATTGTCTCTCTCTCTCTCTCTCCTCTCTCTCATGGGTCAAGAACTGCTGTGAGCAACGTTTCATTGCATAGTACATTTTCTCTGACCTATTTCTTCAATTCATGTAGGGGAAATGTATATTAAAATCCTTAATCCACTGTTGTATACAGGAACATGTTAAGAGAAAAAACAAGCAAAATAATTTCAAAATTTCGCTGGTGGCCATGACTCTGACTGACTGATTAATTTTTAATCTGCTTTCATTTAAAAGGCTTATCTTCCATTTAGTTATGCTGATCCTGCTTATTTTGCAAGTCAATATGTGTTTTTTTGCCCTCTTACTGTATTTAATAACTGGAGGCAAGATAACTTAGTGTACAAGTGTACCAGCACACAATCATAGTGTACCCAGCGCACAATTCTACGATACTTATATGCCTACTTCAAGCTACTCAGTGAGGAAAGTATAGTCGGTTATACAACCTTGATTATATAGAAAGTAATAACAGTATTTTTTTATATCTATCAAACCACTATAAAAATGCCAATCAATGAATTGGGTCCTGCCACTTAAATTGGATCCGATTCCACTACTCAAAACATGGTTATGTAGGTCACTGCATTGACTACTACTGGGTCCAACACTATGGGGTTCTTATCAATTACAATGCATGCTAGGTAATAAAGTCCACTCACTGTCCTCCTCGGTCTGGAAGGTGACATCTCTGCTCATCTTCTTGCCCTAGACTATAACTTTACAATGCATGGTGGGTAATAGAGTCCACTTACTGTCCTCCTCAGTTTGAAAGGTGACCTCTCTGCTCTCCTTCTTGCCTTCTGGGTTGTCCAGAGCCAGTCGGACGTGGACGGATCGGAACGGGGGCAGGTCCCTCAGGGTGAAGTGTGATTGGTTCCTCTCCACAGAGAGACACTCCCTCACTGTGGCGTTGTTCCCTGCGCTGCCCCCTGCAGGCGTGGAGTAGCGGTAGCAGAGAGAGACAGAGTAGGTATGGCAGCGCGTCAGGTTGTAGCCCAGAGGTTCCCACTGTAAGGTTAGTTGACGAGGCTGAATCTCTGTCGCTGTGAGGCCTCGCAACGCACGCATGGGCTCTGATGGAGAGATGGAGGGAGGAGAGAGGGAGGGGGAGATGGAAGGGAAGAGGGGTGGGTGGGAGAGTGAGCCAGAGGGAGAGACAGAGACAGAGAGAGAGACAAAGAAAGACAGTGTGAGATGGAGTGATGAAAAATAGAAAGATAAGGAGAAATAGACAGACGGTTGGTTAGATGATTACTTTCTAAACTCACCACAGGAAGCTGGATAAAGATTAAAAACACCCTGGAGAGACTGGGAAGAAGGAAGGATGAGGGAGCGATGTACAACAATAACACATTATTAATATAATCTCACGCATCCTTTAATTCTTACAGAGCACAGGCTGCTCAGCTCCAGATCCAAAGGCGATGCCCTATTAGCTGAGATGATGGGATATGGAACTTGCTAATTACTGATGCCATGTGTGAGACTGGGGTGACGGATCCCTGTGTCCCTGTCATGATGATGTCCAACAGGACCATATCTGCCAGACTGCAGTCACAGATGCTGTTAAGGTAGAACCTATTCCCTCCAATAGTGCACTACTGGGACCTGGTCAAAAGGAGAGCACTATATGCATTTGGGATGAGAACCCCATTAGGAAGGCTGCTATTTGAAATCATGGCTCATTATTAGATTAATCACACTACCACCCACCCAGGCTGCCCTCCCCGTCTCTGTCTGTTTGTCTGTCCAGCAGCACACCCCCTCACAGCCCACACAAACACCACGGCAGCCGACAGACATCCAGGCCCACAGACTCAGGTTGATGAGACTAATCAAAGGGACAAGTCAGGGGCGGGAGAGAGGAGGGTGGACGGAGGGGTGACTGGCTGTCAGCCCCCTTCTGGGCTCTGCTGGATCCAGCTCATCTCCTCTCTCCCTCCATCTTCCTCCTTTTCCCTCTCGTCTTAAACCATGTCAGTGAGCTAACAGAGAGGACATGGGGTCAACTGTTGTTATGAACACAATCAGCCTCGCTCTACTCCGACATACAGGTCACACGGTGTTACAGATACAATCACAGCATCAGGAGGGAGAGGAAGGAGGGAGGGATGGGTGGAGGAGAAGTCTGGTAGTGCCAGTTGGACCCATCATTGAGTCACTGTCATGGGTTAAGAGAGGTTAAAGCCTCTGACGTTTATAGGAAGAAGCTGGGTGATACACATCTATGCCCCAGGGGGAGAGATGGAGGGAGGGAACGGTCTAGTTGTGTCGTGTCATGAAAAATAATCTGCCTGTTTCCAATTTGCCCAATGCGCCTCCTCAAAAGACCAAAGATTGCAGCCAGAGATGTTGTACTCTTCTTTGTTCTCCTGCAATGAGTGAGGTAAACTGGTGACATATCTGAAATACACACTGAGAATTATTCATTAGAATATCGGACGTTAGTATTCAAATACTAGTGTGAGTATTCAGTTTTGCTAGCTAGCTAGCTTATCTAGGCTACTCAAGTCAAGACAGGCACTGTTATATGGGATGATTAATAACGTGGCTGCTACAAGTTAGGTAGTCTTGGCTGAAGCCGAGTAGCATCTCTCTCTCTCTGCCTCCATCTACTCGCTCCCATTTCACCGGCACGGAACCTCCACAGCTGTAGCAATAGAGCCTCAGCCTTTCCCTCGCACAGCATTGCTCAGGTTAAAAACTTTACTTTAAAAACACATGTATTTCCAATATCCGACAAAGATTCATGATACTATTCAAATAGTGAAATTATTTCATACCCCGATTGCTATTCTACATCAGTTAAAACTTGAGAATGATTCATCAAAAGCCTTCTTTCTGGGGACATAGGTGAATTAAAACATATTCTCAACAAAAAAAAACTGATTAACTGAAGGTAATTGGATGAACATGTTTTTCAGGCAAGGGATGTTGTCGTTTCCTGTTTCTAGCCCAAAACGTTCTGTGCTGGACAGGAAGAGGGGATATGAGACAGCTGGATCTAGAGCATGAGTGTTATACATATTTCACTCTATATTTATTTTATTTTATATATCTACTCAGTGCATTTGGAAAGTATTCAGACCCTTTGACTTTTTTCACATTTTGTTACTTTTACAGCATTATTCTAAAATTAATTTTAAAAAATAAAATAAAATCCTCAATATACTCACAATACCCCATAATAACAAAGCAAAAACAGTTTTGGGGCAATTTTTGCAAATGTATAATAAAAAAAAACTGAAACAGTTTAAATATCACATTTACATTACAAGTATTCAGACCCTTTACTCATTACTTTGTTGAAGAACCTTCGGCAGTGATTACAGCATTGAGTCTTCTGGGGAATGACGCTACAAGCTTAGCACAGCTGTATTTGGGGAGTTTCTCACAATTCTTCTCTGCAGATATTCTCAAGGTTGGATGGGGAGCGTCGCTGCACAGATATTTCCAGGTCTGTCCGGAGTTGTTCGATGGGGTTCAAATCCAGGCTTCAGAGACTTGTCCCAAAGCCACTCCTGCGTTGTCTTGGCTGTGTGCTTAGGGTCGTTGTCCTGTTGGAAGGTGAACTTTCACCCCAGTCTGTGGTCCTAAGCACTCTGGGGCAGGTTTTCATCAAGATTCATCTTTCCCTCGATCCTGACTCTTCTCCCAGTCCCTGTTGCTGAAAAACATCCCCACAGCATGACACTGCCACCAAAATGCTTCACTATAGGGATCGTGCCAAGTTTCCTCCAGATGTGACACTAGGCATTCAGTCCAAAGAGTTAAATCTTGGATTCATCAGACCAGAGAATCTTGTTTCTCATGGTCTGAGATTCCCTTAGGTGCCTTTTGGCAAACTTCAAGTGGGCTGTCATGTGCCTTTGACTGAATAGTGGCTTCCATCTGGCCACTCTACCATAAAGGCCTGGAAGGTTCCAGGAACTCTGGAGCTCTGTTAGTGACCATCGGGGTCTTGTTCACCCCACTGACCAAGGCCCTTCTACCCCAATTGCTCAGTTTAGCTCTAGAACGAGTCTTGGTGGTTCCAAACGTCTTCCATTTAAGAATGATAGAGGCCACTGTGTTCTTGGAGACCTTCAATGCTGCAGAAGGGTTTTGGTGCCTCAACACAATCCAGTCTCAGAGCTCTACAGACAATTCCTTCAACCTCAAGCCTTGGTTTTTGCCATTTTTTTACACCTTTATTTAACTAGGCAATTCAGTTAAGAACAAATTCTAATTTATAATGACAGCCTAGGAACATTGTGTTAACTGCCTTGTTCAGGGGCAGAATCATATCCAATCAATTGAATTTACCACAGGTGGCCTCCAAGTTGTTGAAACATCTCAAAAATGATCAATGCAAACAGGATGGACCTGAGCTAAATTTCAAGCCTCATAGCAAGGACTCTGAATACTTATGTAAATAAGGTATTTCTGTTTTGGATTTTTTATTCATTTGCAAACATTTCTAAAAACCTGTTTTAGCTTTGGCATTATGGGGTATTGTGTGTAGATTGAGGGGGAAAATGTATTATGTAATCATTTTAGAATAAGGCTGTAATGTAACAAAATGTGGAAAAAGTCAAGGGGTCTGAATACGTAGTTTCCGATTGCAATACCAGTCAAACGTTTGGATACTCATTCAAGGGTTTTTCTTAATTTCTTACTATTTTCTACATTGTAAAATAATAGTAAAGACATCAAAACTATGAAATAACACATAGTGAATCATGTAGTAACAAAAAAAGTGTTAAACAAATCTAAATATATTTCATATTGAGATTCTTCAAAGTAGCCACCCTTTTCCTTGATGACAGCTTTGCACACTCTTGGCATTGTCTCAACCAGCTTCACGAGGAATGCTTTTCCAACTGTCTTTAAGGAGGTCTGACATATTCCTTCACTCTGCAGTCCAACTCATCTCAATTGGGTTGAGGTCAGGTGATTATGGAGGCCAGGCCATCTTATGTAGCACTCCATCACTCTCCTTCTTGGTCAAATAGTCCTCACACAGCCTGGAGGTGTGTCTTGGGACAGAGTCCTGTTGAAAAACAAATGATAGTCCCACTAAGAACAAACCAGATGGGATGGCGTATCGCTGCAGAATGCTGTGTAGGATAAGTGTGCCTTGAATTCTAAATAAATCACTGACAGTGTCACCAGCAAAGCACCTCCACACCATCACGCCTCCTCCTCCATGCTTTACGGTGGGAAGCACATATGTCTCACAAAGCCACAGCGGTTGGAACCAAAAATCGTCAATTTGGACTTATCAGACCAAAGGACACAATTCCACCAGTCTAATGTCCATTGCTCATGTTTCTTGGCCCAAGCCAAGTCTCTTCTTATTATTGTTGTCCATTAGTAGTGATTTCTTTTCTTTGCAGGAATTCGAACATGAAGGCCTGATTCACGTAGTCTCCTCTGAACAGTTGATATGGTGATGTGTGTCACTTGAACTCTGTGAAGCATTTATTTGGGCTGCAATTTCTGAGGCTGGTAACTCTATTGAACATCCTCTGCAGCAGACGTAACTCTGGGTCTTCCTTTCCTGTGTCTGTCCTCATGAGAGCCAGTTTCATCATAGCGCTTGATGATTTTTGCAACCGCACTTGAAGAAACTTTCAAAGGTCTTGACATTTTCCGCACTGACTGACCATGTCTTAAAGTAACGATGGACTGTCGTTCTCTTTGTGGCCGTGATTGGGAGTCCCATCGGGTGTTGCACAATTGGCCCAGCGTCGTCCGGGTTTGACCGATGTAGGCCGTCTGGTAAATAAGAATTTGTTCTTAAATGACATGCCTAGTTAAATAAAGGTTAAATAAATAAAAAACATTTAAAACCTGAGCTGTTCTTGCCATAATATGGACTTGGTCTTTTACCAAATAGGGCTATCTTTTGTATACCCCCGCTAACTTGTCAGAACACAACTGATTGGCTCAAACGCAATCAGAAAACTTCTTTGGAATCGGTGTCTCTTCCACCGGACGGTTGAGCTAACGTAGGCTAATGCGATTAGCATGAGGTTGTAAGTAACAAGAACATCTCCCAGGACATAGACTTATCTGATATTGTCAGAAAGCTTAAATTCTTGTTAATCTAGCTGCACTGTTCAATTTACAGTAGCTATTACAGTGAAATAATACCATGCTATTGTTTGAGGAGAGTGGACAATTTTGAACATGAAAAGCTAATAAACAAATTAGGCACATTTGGGCAGTCTTGATACAACATTTTAAACAGAAATACAATGGTTCTTTGAAGTCTAAAACTTTTCACATACACTGCTGCCATCTAGTGGCCAACATCTAGATTGCACCTAGGATGGAATAATACATCATGACCTTTCTCTTGCATCTCAAAGATGAAAAAAAAATAAAAAAATAAAAGAATGGTTAGTTTTTTCTTTGTATTGTCTTTTACCAGATATATTTTGTTAAATTCTCTTACATTTCCACAAACTTCAAAGTATTTCCTTTCAAATGCTACCAAGAATATGCATATCCTTGCTTCAGGGCCTGAGCTACAGGCAGTTTGATTTGAGTATGTCATTTTAGGCGAAAAATGAAAAAAAGGGTGATTAAGGAATTAAAAAGAAATTTGCGTGCCCAGAGTGAACTGCCTCCTACTCAGTTCCAGATGCTAATATATGCATATTATTATTGGAAAGAAAATACTCCGAAGTTTCTAAAACTGTTTGAATGATGTCTGTGAGTATAACAGAACACATATGGCAGGCAAAAAACCTGAGAAAAATCCTGGAAGTGGGACATCTGAGGTTTGTAGTTTTTCAAAGCTTGGCCAACTGAGTACACATTGAGATATGGATGAAGGTTGCACTTCCTAGGGCTTACACTAGATGTCAACCATCTTTTGAAACTTGAATGAGGATTCTACTATAAAGGAGGGGCTCATGAGACCTGTTTGAGTCAGTGGTCTGGCATAGGGCCTCGGTCTCATGACGCGCGCTCCCGACAGAGTTACCTCTCGTTCCAGTGCCTTTCTAAAGACAAAGGAATTCTCCGGTTGGAATATTATTGATGTTTTATGTTAAAAACATCCTATCGATTGATTCCATACATCATTTGACATGTTTCTAAAGGATTGTAATGGAACTTTTTGAGTTTTTGTCTGGATGAAATGCTCACGCGTCATGAAGATGGATTACTGGGCTGAACACGCTAACAACAAGTGGCTATTTGGACATAAATGATGGAACTTTATGGAACAAATCAGTCATTTATTGTCGAACTGGGATTCCTGGGAGTGCCTTCTGATGAAGATCATCAAAGGTAAGTGAATACTTTGTTTCTAACTTTGTTGATTCCAAAATGGCGGCTATTCTCTAGCTGTTTTGGGTTCTGAGCGCCGTTCTGACACAGCGGTTGCATTAAGGAGAAGTCTATCTTTAATTCTGTGAATAACAAAAGTATCTTTTATCAATGTTTATTATTAGTATTTCTGCAAAATCACTGGATGTTTTGGACTCAAAACATTACTGAGCGTACGGTGCCAATGTAAAAGATTTTGGATATAAATATGCACATTATCGAACAAAACAAACATGTATTGTGTAACATGATGTCCTATGAGTGTCATCTGATGAAGATCATCATAGGTTAGTGATTCATTTTATCTATATTTCTGCTTTTTGTGACTATCTTTGGCTGGAAAAATGGCTGTGTGTTTTTTTGGCTTGGCGGTGATCTAACATAATCATATGTTGTGCTTTAGCTGTAAAGCATTTTTTTAAATCGGACACGATGGGTAGATTAACAAGATGTTTATCTTTAATTTGCTGTATTGGACTTGTTAATGTGTGAAAGTTACTGTACATATTTCAAAAAAATATTTTTGAATTTCATGCGCTGCCTTTTCAGCGGGATGTTGTCGAGGTGTTCCGCAAATGCATTCCAAGTGACTACCTCATGAAGTTGGTTGAGAGAAGCCAAGAGTGTGCAAAGCTGTCATCAAGGCATAGGGTGGCTACTTTGAAGAATCTAAAGTCTAAAATATATTTTGATTTGTTTAGCACTTTTTTGGTTATTACATGATTCCATATGTGTTATTTCATAGTTTTGATGTCTTCACATCATTCAATGTAGAAAATAGTATAAATAAGGAAAAACCCTTGAATGAGTAGGTGTGTCCAAATATTTGATTGGTACTGTATACTAGACAACAAACTCGATATGCTTTAAAATATACTTTAAAATGCATTACATTCATGACTGTTCAGCTTGCTAATAATCACATTGAAAATCCCCAAAACAATCGATAGAGGACTATTTTGGTCAGATTTTGACAGCAAGGAAATATAACCAATATCCAGTGCGGCCCTCCGGACCTCGTTGAAGAGCGAATGTGGCCCCCGGGCAAAATGAGTTTGACACCCCTGATTTAGAGCATGTAGTGTCACAGGGGCTCTCTTTACTCTCTCTTCCCAGAGATCGAGGCTCACATCTGGGCATGTGGAGCAGACAGGAGGTGGGCGACTGGAGCCTCATGACAGGAGGGATCAGAGACTATGATAGATGACAAGGCGTCATGTCGGTCCACTTGACACATCTACAGAGAGCTGTTTCATAAAGATGAGCACTGAGTTCTGGGGAGGGTAAGTGCAGATAAGTGTGTGTGTGTGTGTGTGTGTGTGTGTGTGTGTGTGTGTGTGTGTGTGTGTGTGTGTGTGTGTGTGTGTGTGTGTGTGTGTGTGTGGGGAGTGTAGTACATGTAAGTGTCAGAGAGTAGGCTGTAGGTTGTTCATTCTACTGTATAATTACATTTTTTTGTATTTTTGTATTTAACCTTTATTTAACTAGGCAAGTCAGTTAAGAACAAATTCTTATTTGTGTACCTGTCCATGCATACACACCGGCTTCTAAAGAGGTACCTACATATCTATCAGCCACTGAGCACTATAATCCACACACATCCTCTCAACCGGTGGACAGCTAGCCATTAGAGTATGTGTTTGAATGTTGTTGTCCTTGTGTTATTGAGGATGTTATTGTATGTGATCTATCAATGCCGTTCCTGAAGGGATGAATAACGCTGAAGGAATGGAATAGAAAGGAGTAGAGTATAACAGAATAGAACAGAAGCTAGGTTTGGGTTTAGACCTGTTCAGCCCCATTAACTCACCTGCACACTTGGTCCTGCTGACCAGGGGGGGTCCAGGCGCCCCTGTGCCTCCCTCCCCTGGCCGGGTCAGTAAAACACTGATACGGTACTCTGTGTCCGGCTCCAGATGCCACACCTTACAATAGAGTAGAGGAGAAACATGTTTTCTATCATTTAGCAAAGACATGAATAGCATTTAAAATAAAATCAACAATGATGTTTTTGTAATTGAGAGTTATTTAATAACAAATAAATAAGAACTTGTAATAATTCTTAACAATTAATTAATTAATTTCTGCACACACACACACACACACACACACACACACACACACACACACACACACACACACACACACACACACCTTATAAGTGAGCGAGCCCACGCCATGTGTCTCCGACCATGGTGATTGGCTGGCGCGGTACTCGATCTCGCGACGGATCACGGGGCCGTCCCCCACGATGGAGTTTGTGTTGAGTTGGATGATCAGGTAGGTGGGGCCAGCCCGGAGCAGCTGGGGTGGAGCGATGGGGGTGGGGGGCACTGCCAGGGTGAAGGGAGAGAGGGGCGGGTACAGTGTTAAACAGAAGAGTTTTGAGTGACTGAGTGAGTGCATGCAGGGGTGTAGTGGAGGGTTACATTTATTTATTTATTTTTTACACATGGTACAGTGTGATGTTGTCATTTACAGTAGTAGAACCTTTTATCTAACACAATATACAGTTAACAAGATAACTGAGACAATGCCCTAGTATTACTGTGTCTACAGTTAGTCAACTCCTCGTTTCTATCAGCAATGACATATAATGATAGAAACCCTAATCTATGTAACCCTGCTCATTATAAAAACACCATCAGTTGCTGTCAAATGAACAGAGATACAAATGAAATACAATGATCCATAGTTGTACAGTTGTTTACCAGCAAGACTAATTAAAACAGTACAATACAGACATGTACAGTCCATCATCACTTTATGAATTTTTACAGAACGCAAAAAAAAAAAAAATTAAAAGACGTCAGAATTTCCATAGAATAAGCAATAACTATCTTCTCTCGCACAGAAAAAAAGGGAAGTAAAGGGTTTTTCATGTTTCGTACGTTTCTTGTTTTATAATTTCCCTAGTGTTATTTCTACTCGGCTAGAGCGTTGACTCACACAATCTTTTAATCACTTTCAGATTATGATTTCCGAGAGGCACTTGAAGGGAAGGGAATGTTTAATTTTCACCATAATGAATGTGAATTATTTGCATGAGTGATTGCGTGAGTAAAGCTGCCTGTCCTTTCAGCGTTAGACAAAGAGACACGCACACACACACACACACGCACACACACACGCACGCACACACACACACACACACACGCACGCACACACACACACACACACACGACCCTCATCAAGCGAGGACACCTCATTACAGCAACATGTAGAGGGAAAAACAATGTTTACACAATGACACAGAGTAAATGACATAGATGTAAGAATACATCGTTTCCACGTGTTTCCACAATATACAGGAGAGATATGAGAGACGTTTTGTTAGTTCAGAACATATTTCCTATGTAAACTAGGCAAATAAACAAACGTCCCTTTTTCAGGACCCTGTCTCTCAAAGATAATTCGCAAAAAATCCAAATAATTTCACAGATCTTCACTGCTAAAGGGTTTAAACACTGTTTCCCATGCTTGTTCAATGAACCATAAACAATTAATGAACATGCACCTGTGGAACGGTTGTTAAGACACTAAAAGCTTACAGACGGTAAGCAATTAAGGTCACAGTTATGAAAACTTAGGACACTAAAAAAGGCCTTTCTACTGTCTCTGAAAAACACCAAAAGAATGATAACCAGGGTCCCTGCTCATCTGCATGAACGTGCCTTAGGCATGCTGCAAGGAGGCATGAGGACTGCAGATGTGTCCAGGGCAATAAATTGCAATGTCCGTACTGTGAGACAGAGCTACAAGGAGACAGGAGACAGGATGGACAGTTGATCGTCCTCGCAGTGGCAGATCACGTGTAACAACACTTGCACAGGATAGGTACCTCCGAACATCACACCTGTGGGACAGGTACAGGATGGCAACAACAACTGCCCGAGTTACACCAGGAATGCACAATCCCTCTATCAGTGCTCAGTCTGTCCGCAATAGGCTGAGAGAGGCTGGACTGAGGGCTTGTAGGCCTGTTGTAAGGCAGGTCCTCACCAGATATCACTGGCTACAATGTCGTCTATGGGCACAAAACCCACCGTCGCTGGACCAGACAGGACTGGCAAAAAGTGCTCTTGTCTGACGAGTCGCGGTTTTGTCTCACCAGGGGTGATGGTCGGATTCTCGTTTATTGTCGAAGGAATGAGTGTTACACCGAGGCCTGGACTCTGGAGCGGGATCGATTTGGAGGTGGAGGGTCCGTCATGGTCTAGGGCAATGTGTCACAGCATCATTGGACTGAGCTTGTTGTCATTGCAGGCAATCTCAATGCTGTATGTTACAGGGAAGACATCCTCCTCCCTCATGTGGTACCCTTCCTGCAGGCTCATCCTGACATGACCCTCCAGCATGACAATGCCACCAGCCATACTGCTCGTTCTGTGGATGATTTCCTGCAAGACAGGAATGTCAGTGTTCTGCCATGGCCAGTGAAGAGCCCGGATCTGAATCCCATTGCACACGTCTGGGACCTCTTGGATCGGAGGGTGAGGACTAGGGCCATTTCCCCCAGAAATGTCTGGGAACTTGCAGGTGCCTTGGTGAAAGAGTGGGGTAACATCTCACAGCAAGAACTGGCAAATCTGGTGCAGTCCATGAGGAGGACTTAATGCAGCTGGTGGCCACACCAGATACTGACTGCTACTTTTGATTTTGACCCCCCTTTTGTTCAGGGACACATTATTCTATTTCTGTTAGTCACATGTCCGTGGAACTTGTTCAGTTTATGTCTCAGTTGTTGAATCTTGTTATGTTCATACAAATATTTACACATGTTAAGTTTGCTGAAAATAAACGCAGTTGACAGTGAGCGAATGTTTCTTTTTTGCTGAATTCATGTGTGTGTGTGCATTTTAACATGTGTGTTTGTGCGTGTGTGCGTGTGATTGACTAAGGGTGCCAGTGAGTGAGTGCTCGTGTGCATGTCTCACATTAGGAGAAGTTGTTGGAAGTGGTTGGGTGGGAAAGGAGGTAGAACATACTGTATGGAGGAGGGTGTTAAGATATCCCAGAATGGTAGCTAGGTGTCATGGTGGGTTGGAGGTGTCATAGGGGAGGTGGTGTGTGGTGCAGTGGTACAGGACTCCTTTCAATCAAAACCTGACTATACGGACTGGCTGTACTATACCTCTGACGATGAGCTCGGCAAAGTTAGACACAGCAGCTCCGCGGGTGGACTCTGTGACGCAACGATACAGGTCCTGCTCCCCCCTCTCAGCCGCCACCTGGAAGGTGGCCATCAGACGCTTGTGGCTCAGACGCTGGATAGAGGACGCAGCCACAACCACACCGTTACGACGCTGCAGAGAGAGAGGGAGCAAGAGAAAGTCACGCTAACTGAGCCATACACAGGTGATCATGTTTACCTGTGTAGCCACCACCTTTGTCACTTCCACCAAAAACACACAGTCACAGAGAGAGAGAGTTAGGTTAGCCAAACTGACCTACATAGATTGTGATGTTTATTATACTGTGTGGCCATGAGATACAGTGCCTTGCGAAAGTATTCGGCCCCCTTGAACTTTGCGACCTTTTGCCACATTTCAGGCTTCAAACATGAAGATATAAAACTGTATTTTTTTGTGAAGAATCAACAACAAGTGGGACACAATCATGAAGTGGAACGACATTTATTGGATATTTCCAAAATGTTTAACAAATCAAAAACTGAAAAATTGGGCGTGCAAAATTATTCAGCCCCTTTACTTTCAGTGCAGCAAACTCTCTCCAGAAGTTCAGTGAGGATCTCTGAATGATCCAATGTTGACCTAAATGACTAATGATGATAAATACAATCCACCTGTGTGTAATCAAGTCTCCGTATAAATGCACCTGCACTGTGATAGTCTCAGAGGTCCGTTAAAAGCGCAGACAGCATCATGAAGAACAAGGAACACACCAGGCAGGTCCGAGATACTGTTGTGAAGAAGTTTAAAGCCGGATTTGGATACAAAAAGATTTCCCAAGCTTTAAACATCCCAAGGAGCACTGTGCAAGCGATAATATTGAAATGGAAGGAGTATCAGACCACTGCAAATCTACCAAGACCTGGCCGTCCCTCTAAACTTTCCGCTCATACAAGGAGAAGACTGATCAGAGATGCAGCCAAGAGGCCCATGATCACTCTGGATGAACTGCAGAGATCTACAGCTGAGGTGGGAGACTCTGTCCATAGGACAACAATCAGTCGTATATTGCACAAATCTGGCCTTTATGGAAGAGTGGCAAGAAGAAAGCCATTTCTTAAAGATATCCATAAAAAGTGTTGTTTAAAGTTTGCCACAAGCCACCTGGGAGACACACCAAACATGTGGAAGAAGGTGCTCTGGTCAGATGAAACCAAAATTGAACTTTTTGGCAACAATGCAAAACGTTATGTTTGGCGTAAAAGCAACACAGCTCATCACCCTGAACACACCATCCCCACTGTCAAACATGGTGGTGGCAGCATCATGGTTTGGGCCTGCTTTTCTTCAGCAGGGACAGGGAAGATGGTTAAAATTGATGGGAAGATGGATGGAGCCAAATACAGGACCATTCTGGAAGAAAACCTGATGGAGTCTGCAAAAGACCTGAGACTGGGACGGAGATTTGTCTTCCAACAAGACAATGATCCAAAACATAAAGCAAAATCTACAATGGAATGGTTCAAAAATAAACATATCCAGGTGTTAGAATGGCCAAGTCAAAGTCCAGACCTGAATCCAATCGAGAATCTGTGGAAAGAACTGAAAACTGCTGTTCACAAATGCTCTCCATCCAACCTCACTGAGCTCGAGCTGTTTTGCAAGGAGGAATGGGAAAAAATTTCAGTCTCTCGATGTGCAAAACTGATAGAGACATACCCCAAGCGACGTACAGCTGTAATCGCAGCAAAAGGTGGCGCTACAAAGTATTAACTTAAGGGGGCTGAATAATTTTGCACGCCCAATTTTTCAGTTTTTGATTTGTTAAAAAAGTTTGAAATATCCAGTAAATGTCATTCCACTTCATGATTGTGTCCCACTTGTTGTTGATTCTTCACAAAAAAATACAGTTTTATATCTTTATGTTTGAAGCCTGAAATGTGGCAAAAGGTCGCAAAGTTCAAGGGGGCCGAATACTTTCGCAAGGCACTGTATAGCCCTAAATAATGGGATTGTGAGTAGGTAGGTAGGAAGGAAGGAAGGAAGGAAAGAAGGAAAGAAGGAAGGAAGGAGACAGGGAAAAGACGAGAGAGAGAGAGATGAGGTAGCGTGGGCGGTGGAGACAATGAATCAATTCTAAATATCACCATCTTGGCATGGTGAGCTGCTGACAGAACAGCCACACGCATAGATCTACACACACACACACGCAGACAACTAGTGCTAATATGTGATCGCTCGATGCACACGAGCGCTCGGATCAACGAGGGGGACAGGAAATCACAACTCGTCGCCTGTCATACACACACACTCAAAGCGTGAAGTTTAACCAGGTGCAGGCTATACGCTGCTCTGCTCTCAGACTAATGTAAGCAGGATGTTATATCAGCGAGCCCGTCACCCCGTTCTCTCCTGCTTTTCACCAGTAAGTGGCTTCGACAGCTGGAGTTGTGAATTGGTATTGGGTATTGGGGGGGGGGTATTATTGGGTTAATCATTTCCATAAGCCCATAGCATGCTGGACCACATTTTCATTACTGTGGGTTATTGTATGCACAGACACAGGTGTGTGTGTGTGTTTGTTCAGCTATAAACCACAGTCCCATCACATCTCAATGTACATTCATTCAGTCAAAACAAACAGACGATGGGACTTGTTACACAAATGAAACATACAGTATTAAACCTGTATGTCTTCCCATCTCTTCCCCTAAGGCCCATATCATACAATAATTATGAGTTTCCTTGGTAACTAATTCATTCAGGACTCCAATTGAACACAAACAAATGTCAACGTCTAAAGATCTAAACAGAATCAGAAATAGAACAAGTACAACTCTCTGACAGAAAGACAAAAGACTGCAAGACAAAAAAAATATTAATTGAATAAGAATTATTATGCAACAATTTGTTTATTTAAACACACACAAGAGTAGGGCGGAAGTTAAGAGAGAGAGAAAACTCAGTAGATCCAGAGAGCCACCTCACCAGCAGAGGAGATCAAAGAGAAAGTAGCAATTAGTGTTGAGGAGAGTAACAGAGAGAAACACACACACACACACACACACATTCCAGAGTTGAGAGAAAAAGGGAGAAACACATGGTGCTAAGGATCAAACAGCACCCTACACAGCAAATAGAGAAACAGAACACAATGGGTTGAGGAAACGTCTTGCTGTTCCTCCTGTTAACCAATCATTTCTAACCTTCATGAGTACAGTGGGTTAGAGTCAGAGCTGGGTAAACTGGGAGACGATGTATGGTTCAACATACAGTATGTGTATTGTGTACAACATGTGTTCAGTCCAATATGGGTGATATGAGTCATAATACTGCCATGCATCCTTGTGAAAGAGATGTATTTCAACCAGTGTAGACCTGTCCATTATGGCGTTCTTTTGTAATATACAGTGCATTCAGAAAGTATTCAGACCCCTTCCCTTGTCCACATTTTGTTATGTTACAGCCTTATGTTATGTTCCAAAATGGATGAAATATATTCATTCCCTCATCATTATACACACAATAACCCAGAATGATGAAGCGAAAACAGGTTCTAAAACATTTTTGCAAATGTACTACAAATAAAAACAGAAATACCTTATTAACATAAGTATTCAAACACTTTGCTAGGAGACTTGAAATTGAGCTCAGGTCCATCCTGTTTCCATTGATTATCTTTGAGATGTTTCTACAACTTGATACCCACCTGGGGTAAATTCAATTGATTGGACATGATTTGGAAAGGCACACACCTGTCTATAAGGTCCCACAGTTGACAGTGTATGTCAGAGCAAAAACCAAGCCATGAGGTCGAAAGAATTGTCCATAGAGCTCCGAGACAGGGTTGTGTCGAGGCACAGATCTGGGGAAGGGTACCAAAAAATGTCTGCAGCATTGAAGGTACGCAAGAAGACAATGGCCTCCGCAAGAACATACCTACAATACACAGTGGCCTCCGTCATTCTTAAATGGAAGAAATTTGTAACCACCAAGACTTTTCCTAGAGTTGGCCGCCCGGACAAACTGAGCAATCGGGGGAGAAGGGCCTTGGTCAGGGAGGTGACCAAGAACCTGATGGTCACTCTGACAGAGCTCCAGAGTTCCTCTGTGGAGATGGGAGAACCTTCCAGAAGGACAACCATCTCTGCAGCACTCCACCAATCAGGCCTTTATGGTAGAGTGACCAGACAGAAGTCACTCCTCAGTAAAAGGCACATGGCAGCCCGCTTGGAGTTTGCCAAAGGGCACCTAAAGAACTCTCAGACCATAAGAAACAAGATTCTCTGGTCTGATGAAACCAAGCTTGAACTCTTTGGCCTGAATGCATCACATCTGGAGGAAACCTGGCACCATCCCTACGGTGAAGCATGGTGGTGGCAGCATCATGCTGTGGGGATGTTTTTTAGCGGCAGGGACTGGGAGGCTAGTCAGGATCAAGGGAAATATAAATAGAGCAAAGTACAGAGAGAGATCCTTGATGAAAACCTGCTCCAGAGTGCACAGAAGCTCAGACTGGGGCGAAGGTTCACCTTCCAACAGGACAACAACCCTAAGCACACAGCAAAGACAATGCAAGAGTGGCTTCGAAACAAGTCTCTGAATGTCCTTGAGTGGCCCAGCCAGACCCCAGACTTCAACCCTATCGAACATCTCTGGAGAGACCTGAATATAGCTGTGCAGCAACGTTACCCATCCAACTTGACAGAGCTTGAGAGGATCTGCAGAGAAGAATGGGAGAAATTCACCAAATACAGGTGTGCCAAGTTTGTAGTATCTTACCCAAGAAACCTCAAGGCTGTTATTGCTGCCAAAGGTGCTTCAACAAAGTACTGAGTAAAGGGTCTGAATAGTTATGTAAATGTGATATTTTATTTACTTTTTAAATACATATGCAAAAAGTTCTAAAAACCATTTTTGGTTTGTCATTATGGGGTATTGTGTGTAGAGACCCTGGGTCTCGACCCCGCCCTGTGCAACTGGGTCCTGGAATTTCTGATGGGCCACCCCCAGGGGGTGAGTATAGGAAACAACATCTCCAGCCCGCTGATCCTCAACACTGGGGCCTCACAAGGGTGCGTTCTCAGCCCTCTCCTGTACTCCCTGTTCACCCACGACTGCGTGGCCACGCACGCCTCCAACTCAATCATCAAGTATGCAGACGACATTACAGAGGTAGGCTTGATTACCAACAACGACAAGACGGCCTACAGGGAGGAGGTGACAAACTTTTACAGATGCACAATCGAGAGCATCCTGTCGGGCTGTATCACCGCCTGGTATGGACACCTACACCACCCGATGTAACGGGAAGGCCAAAAAGATCATCAAGGACAACAACCACCCGAGCCACTGCCTGTTCACCCCGCTGTCATCCAGAAGGCGAGGTCAGTACAGGTGCATCAAAGCTGGGACCGAGAGACTGAAACAGCTTCTATCTCAAGGCCATCCGACTGTTAAACAGCCACCACTAACATTGAGTGGCTGCTGCCAACATACTGACTCAAATCTCTAGCCACTTTAATAATTATAAAAATGGATGTAATAAATATATCACTAGTCACTTTAAACAATGCCACTTTATAAAATGTTTACATACCCTACATTACTCATCTCATATGTATATACTGTACTCTATACCATCTACTGCATCTTGTCTATGCCGTTCGGCCATCGCTCATTCAAATATTTGTTATGTACATATTCTTATTCATTCTTTTACACTTGTGTGTATAAGGTAGTTGTTGTGAAATTGTTAGATTACTTGTTAGATATTACTGCATGGTCAGAATTAGAAGCACAAGCATTTCGCTACACTCGCATCTGCTAACCATGTGTTTGTGACCAATACAATTAGATTTTATATGATTTGAAAAAGTCAAAGAATCTGAATACTTTATGAATATACTGTATATACAGTTGAGTATAAAAAAACATTAAGGACACCTGCTCTTTCCATGACATAGACTGACCAAGTGAATGCAGGTGAAATCTACGATCCCCTATAGATGTCACTTGTTAAATCCACTTCAATCAGTGTTGATGAAGAGGAGGAGACAGGTTAAAGAAGGATTTTCAAGCCTTGAGACAATTGAGACATGGATTGTGTATGTGTGCTATTCAAAGGGAGAATGGGGAAGACAAAAAATGTAAGTGCCTTTGAACGGGGTATGGTAGTAGGTGTCAGGCGCACCAGTATGTGTCAAGAACCTCAACTCGGCTGGGTTTTTCACGCTCAACAGTTTCCCATGTGTATCAAGAAAGATCCACCAACCTCAAGGGCATCCAGCCAACTTGACAACTGTGGGAAGCATTGGAGTCAACATGGGCCAGCATCACTGTTAAACGCTTTTGACACCTTGTAGAGTCAATTAATTAACATAAACACGTTTACCATCTCCTGGTTTCCACACATAGCCTACAAGCCACTGACACAGCTTTGACACAGCTTTTGGAACACCTACAATTTAAAATGTCTAATAAATCCATTTAATATAGCCTACACCATCATAATAAATCAATTATTTATTTTAACACAGGTCTAAAGAGACATGATATGAAGAAAATGTAGTCTATTTCAGAAGAACAGAAGAGCATCATCTGAGTTGTCCTTATGTTAGGTCCTGACCTGCTATGCCATTTGGCTGTGGGCTACACAAGTTCATCTAGCACACAAGATTTTATTAGAATTCTGTGGTATTATTTTATAAGAATACAATTGAACACAGCTGAATAAAATAGAAAGGATATTTCCTCCAAATGATTTCCGATGGAGTGCGGACATACGGCTATTCTGTGTTGAGAGGTTAACAAAGAAATAGGTACTCCTATATGCTTAATTTATATTATTTGTTGGGCTATAAATCAAATTTTATATACACATACTAGCAGATGTTACTGCAGGTGTATGCTATTTCCTAGTTCCAACAGTGCAGTAAAATCTAACAACACAAAACGAATCACTCCTGATTCCTGCTTAGAAGCAACAATTAAAGCAGGAAGCACCAGTGACTCAGTCTATACAAAAAGTGGTCAGATGAAGCAAATGCTAAACTACAGGACTGTTTTGCTAGCACTGACTGGAATTTGTTCCGAGATTCTTCCGATGGCATTGAGGAGTACACCACATTAGTCACTGGCTTCATCAATAAGTGCATTGAGGAAGTCATCCCCACAGTGACTGTACATACATACCCCAACCAGAAGCCATGGATTACAGGCAACATTCGCACTGAGCTAAAGGGTAGAGCTGCCGCTTTCAAGGAGAGGGACTCTAACCCGGAAGCTTATAAGAAATCCTGCTATGCCCTCCGACGAACCATCAAACAGGCAAAGCATCAATACAGGACTAAGATCGAATCGTCCTACACCGGCTCCGACGCTAGTCGGATGTGGCAGGGCTTGCAAACAATTAATGACTACAAAGGGAAGCACAGCCGAGAGCTGCCCAGTGACACGAGCCTACCAGAAGAGCTAAATAACGTCTATGCTCGCTTCGCGGCAAGTAACACTGAAACATGCATGAGAGCATAAGCTGTTCTGGATGACTCTGTGATAAATCTCTCTGCAGCCGATGTGAGTAAGACCTTTAAACAGGTCAACATTCACTAGGCAGCAGGGCTAGACGAATTACCAGGACTGTGCCTTTAAACAGCTTGGAAAATTCCACAAAATTATGTCATGGCTTTAGAAGCTTCTGTTAGGCTAATTGACATAATTTGAGTCAATTGGAGGTGTACCTGTGGATGTATTTCAAGGCCTACCTTCAAACTCAGTGCCTCTTTGCGTGACATCAAGGGAAAATTAATTAATTAGTACTTACAAAACCCCAGTCTCAACGTTAACAGTGAAGAGGCGACTCCGGGATGCTGGCCTTCTAGGCAGAGTCTAGTGTCTGTGTTCTTTTGCCAATCTTAGTCTTTTATTTTTATTGGCCAGTCTGAGATATGTTCTTTCTTTGCAACTCTGCCTAGACGGCCAGCATCCCAGAGACTGGTGTTTCGCGGGTACTATTTAATGAAGCTGCCAGTTGTGGACTTGTGAGGCGTCTGTTTCTCAAACTAGACACTCTAATGTACTTGTCCTCTTGCTCAGTTGGGCACCGGAGCCTCCCACTCCTCTTTCTATTCTGGTTAGGGCCAGTTTGCGCTGTTCTGTGAAGGGAGTAGTACACAGTGTTGCATGAGATCTTCAGTTTCTTGGAAATTTCTCACATGGAATAGCCTTCATTTCTCAAGAATAGACTAACAAGTTTCAGAAGAAAGGTCTTTGTTTCTGGCCATTTTGAGCCTGTAATCGAACCAAAAAATGCTGATGCTCCAGATACTCAACTAGTCTAAAGAAGGCTAGTTTTATTGATTCTTTAATCAGCACAATAGTTTTCAGCTGTGCTAACATAATTACAAAATGGTTTTCTAATGATCAATTGGCCTTTTAAAATTATAATCTTGGATTAGCTAACACAAGCCGTTTCCAGCTACAATAGTCACTTACAACATTAACAATGTCTACACGGTATTTCTGATCAATTTGATGTTATTTTAAATAAACAAAAAATGTGCTTTTCTTTCAAAAACAAAGACATTTCTAAGTGACCCCAAACTTTTGAACGGTAGTATATATAGATAGTATAATTGAAAGTGTCCATACAGGTGTGGTTAATTTGTCTAACTTTTACTGTTTCAAAATGATATTGTTCAAAACAAGCTGCAGTTAACTACTGCTCTGCCATCAGCAGCTCCAGGCATTCGGCTGGCTGCCCAGGCTTGGATTCCATTGCCAGCTAATACATTGCTTGCTATTTGGGGCGACTACAGCACTGATTTTTGCAGGATTTCATCACATGCTTTTCACAGCACAAAGTAAATGGACTGTCCTGGGGCGTTGAAATGAAGGTCTTCTGGGTCTGCTCTATCAGGTACTGAACAGATGGCGCTAAAGAGGAAATTACAATGAATAATCATGACAGTCATTGGTTGCCTGAGACCTGAACCAGACAGTCACACTCATCAACAGTCAAAGGACAGAGGGATACACCAGTTAAAACATTTGTTGCAGATCTGGTATTTCCAACAACTAAAAAACATGGCTCTGTGCCCAATTTTGAACAATGCCATTAGATGCTAGCTATTGGACACAAGCTACCGGCAAACTAGTATACCAGTAGCTAGCTTGCTAGCTTGCCTGCCAATCAAGTCTTACTAAGGTTACTGGCGAGCTCATCATGCTTGTGACATTATGCTAGCTAGCTATCCCCAGTTAGATCATTTGTCTCACTTGTCGCTTGTGTGATTGTTGCGTTTTCCCTGTGCTTGTGTCACCGATGCACTCGGGAGCTGGCTGCTCTTCGTTCTCAAAATATCACTTTTGGTCCTCAAAACAGTGGCAGCATGTGCGGCAGTGGTGATTCTATTTTATATGCAAAAGTGAAATCGGTCTATCTATGCTGTCATTCAAATGCACAGAACACTTTATATATTGCCTCAACGAAACAACCGTTCTGCGTGTGGGCCTTGTTGAGTGCGAGACTGTGTTTGTGTCTCTCTGTATCTGTGTCAGAAAACTACAACGAGGATAAAAAAAAATGTTAGGTTTTGGATACAAAACACTTCAATACAGAAGAAAGGAAGAGGAGGAGGGGAGATGGAATAGAAAAAGGAGGAAATCACAGGGGACGGAACACTATGAACACAGAGATCTAATTAGCATCGCGTCTTCTTGCGTCCTTCTTTCCCCGTCTAACATTTCAATAGCACTTAGTACAAGTACAAGCTTCAAGGATACAGAGAGAAAGTGGAGTTTTTCAGAAAACTAATATTAGCTTGAATTCATGCAGCAGACATTTTTGAGTGATTACTTTATGGAGGAATATGACTAACTATCAGCTAGCAAATCAAAAAGCCACACAAACTGCTGATGCCATTAATTAGTTACAGCTAGTCTATATGCAGGGGCTCGGCCCTCTGTGTTTTGATGACGTCATTATGCTGGGTCTATCTTTAATCCACTGAAGTACTCGTATATATCAGACCTCGTAGAAAGAACAGAGCTCTTATTAAGCTGGAATCCTTAATGGTGAAACAGCCACATCCGTTTGTGATATTACAACAACAAAGAAGTCATTTCAAACAACGAACACTGTTTTTTTCCCTCTGACATCATTATACGCGCAGTAGAACAGCAGCATGTGTACTGCCAAAAAACTATTCCCACGATGCACAAAGCTCCCCAGCTCTGCTTCGTCAACAAAGCCAGAAGAATAGCATTAGACCAGGGCAATCAGTCTGTACTCTCTTCTCCAGCAGGAATGCCTCTGTTTATGTGGTCTTTCCGGTGGCCACGCCCGCAAGCATTTGCGCACATACGCAGACACATACATTACCTCCA
The DNA here is from genome assembly GCF_018296145.1 of Oncorhynchus tshawytscha. Taxonomy (NCBI): domain Eukaryota; kingdom Metazoa; phylum Chordata; class Actinopteri; order Salmoniformes; family Salmonidae; genus Oncorhynchus; species Oncorhynchus tshawytscha. The sequence continues at coordinate 15,867,219 of NC_056459.1, forward strand.
GTAGGAAGGGTTCTGTCTCTGTAGTTTTGCCCGTGGCGACACACTGGAAGGTGGCATTCTGCCCTGCATTGACCTCCACATCCCCCAGCCGAGAGAAGTGGGGAACCTTGTCTGTATAGAGAAATAAAGAGAGTGAGAGAGATCCTCTGTGATACTGATGCACTGACAGTTCATTACTATCATATTAATACAAACATTAGGAACACAGTCAACACACACAGAGGACGAGGGCATCAGTGCAGCACAGCTCTCCAAGCCTTGCCTGTGGGCTCTGACTTCACAAAGACACTGGCTGCTCGAGCAAACTTAGTTTCCCCTCTCAGAGTTCTGCAGTATGTCAGAAGAATTTCCCTCTCTGTGCACAGACATCAGTGCCCGCAGTACAACTGTAGGTATTGCTCTTATGGAAGTACACGTACAGTACACTTATAAGAACAGCTATCATTTTTTTTTTAGACAGATGAACATTTAGCGTTATTCTGTGTTCTATCCCCTCCTAACAGTTCAGTTGCACTCTTAAGCAACATTTCTCCCCTCGTAAAGACTGAAGGAAAATGTCCACTGAAAAACATCATACAAAAGAAATTCAAAGAAAAACTCAATGTAGAGACTGTGGTGGTATTCCTGTTGTCTCAATAGCCTAGCTCTTCTACTGCCTCACTGTACCAAAGAGCTAGCTAGCTGTAATAACACCTTGTATTGTGTGCTTTGTGTTGCATAGAAATAGAAGAAGCTAGTTAGAACACACTAGTCAAGTAAAAAACTTGACAGTATCTGAAATCACAGGGATTTGACTTGATGGATTTACAGTGGCAAGAAAAAGTATGTGAACCCTTTGAAAATACCTGAATTTCTGCATAAATTGGTCATACAATTTGATCTGACTTTCATCTAGGTCACAACAATAGACAAACACAGTCTGATTAAACTAATAACACACAAACAAGTCTACGTTTTCATGTCTTTATTGACAGACATTCATTAAACATTCACTGTGCAGGTGGGAAAAGTATGTGAACCCTTGGATTTAATAACTGGTTGACCCTCCTTTGGCAGCAATAACCTCAACCAAACCTTTTCTGTAGTTGCGAACCAGACCTGCACAATGGTCAGGAGGAAATTTGGACCATCCCTCTTTACAAAACTATTTCAGTTCAGAAATATTCTTGGGATGTCTGGTGTGAACTGCTCTCGAGGTCATGCCACAGCATCTCAATCGGGTAGAGGTCAGGACTCTGACTGGGCCACTCCAGAGGCGTATTTTCTTCTGTTGAAGCCATTCTTAATTTACTTCTGTGTTTTGGGTCATTGTCCTGTTGCATCACCCAACTTCTGTTGAGCTTCAATTGGCGGACAGATAGCCTTACATTCTCCTACAAAATGTCTTGATAAACATGGGCATTCATTTTTCTGTCGATGATAGAAAGCTGTCCAGGCCCTGAGGCAGCAAAGCAGCCCCAAACCATGATGCTCCCTCCACCATACTTCACAGTTGGGATGAGGTTTTGATGTTGGTGTGCTGTGCTGTGCCTTTTTTTCTCCACACATAGTGTTGTGTGTTCCTACCAATCAACTCAACTGTAGGTTCATCTGTCCACAGAATATTTTGCCAGTAGCGCTGTGGAACATCCAGGTGCACATTGGCAAACTTCAGACGTGCAGCAATGTTTTTTTGGACAGCAGTGTCTTCTTCCGTGGTGTCCTCCCATGAACACCATTCCTGCTTAGTGTTTTGAGTATCAAAGACTAGTCAACAGAGATGTTAGCATGTTCCAGAGATTTATGTAAGGATTCTTCTTAACCTCACTGAGCATTCTGCACTGTGCTCTTGCAGTCATCTTTGCAGGACAACCACTCCTAGGGAGAGTAGCAACAGTGCTGAACTTTCTCCATTTATAGACAATTTGTCTTATCATGGACTGATGAACATCAAGGCTTTTAGAGATACTTTTGTAACCCTTTCCAGCTTTATGCAAGTCAACAATTCTTAATCTTAGGTCTTCTGAGATCTCTTTTGTTGGAGGCATGGTTCACATCAGGCAATACTCCTTGTGAATAGCAAACTCAACAAAAAAAATTACTTGGCAAGGCACCTCTAACCAACATCTCCAATCTTGTCTCATTGATTGGACTCCAGGTTAGCTGACTCCTGACTCCTATTAGCTTTAGGATAAGTCATTCGCCTAGGGGTTCACATACTTTTAAACTATGTATTCAATATAGACAAGACAAATACAATAATGTGTGTGTTATTAGATTAAGCACACTATGTTTGTCTATTGTTGTGACTTAGATGAAGATCAGATCAAATTTGATGACCAATTTATGCAGAAATCCAGGTAAATGTAAAGGGTTCATATACTTTTTCTTGCAACACACTTGTCAAACTGGAGTTCTTCTAAATTCCTCAAAGATCCTCTAAGAACCTTAGGGTTCTCGGCAATGAAAAACAGCCCCAAAAGGTTCTTCATAAAACTTGAGCAGTGCGGTTCATCGATGGAACCCCCATTGTTGCTGGAGTTCTTCCGGGAACTTCGCAATTGCAACTGAAAACGCTCGTGCCAAGTTTGAATGCGACAACAGTTAAAAAGGTAAGTTGGGTTGATGTTCGGCTCTGAATATGTATCAAAATAATTGATATAATAATGTAGAGAGCCTGCTACAGCATGCAATACTATTATGAATACTATTATGCCCTTCAGAATCCAAGCACAGTATTGCCACGCAGCAAAATGTTGCGTATAATCTTTCAAGTCAGCCTGATAAAATATTGAACAATGTGTGTACAAAGATAGCTTGAAATGTGATATTAGGCCTGTATGGCAGTACTTTTACTGTTTGGCAGTACTGTATTGGCTAGTACTTTCTCCAATATGTTCTTCTATTTTGCATTCAATTGCATGTCGATGTCATTTATCTTTCAATATCTATTTAATATATATATATATATTTTAAATGCGTGTAAGACTATTCTTTGACACATTTTCTCTTCCTTTGAAATGTTTATAGGACAGAACATGGACACAATGCAATTGGGATACAAGGATATGTTGTAGGAGAGCTGCATTTGAAGTGTACATTTAACCTACTTAGCAGTCAATACAACTGAAATGTATTAGCATAAAAATCTCCTCGGAAATGAATGAAGTCTATGGAATGGATATAGACAAAAAGATCATTCAAGGACTAACAGAATTAAAGAGACGAGGCAGGGTTGAAGACATCATCCTGCTATTTCCACAGTCCCTGATGGACAATACAGAATAGGTATTTGTTCTTATTCCTTCCCTTTCTCTAATGTATAAAGCTACAGTTGAACATTTGTTATGGTCTTTGTTAATTGTACATGTACTAATCTTTTCTTACTTTTCACCTCTCCCCACTCCTTTATTGCACATCAGCGGAAATCCATTTCACCATGAAATAACGCTGGCCTTTGATGGGGAGAACATCCACGGCCTAGAGGACGTCCTCATGGGACTTGGGGCTCTACTAGGGCTGGATTTTTTTTTCAGTTAAATGTCCCAAAAATGTCAGAAAAACACTTATGTTCTGAAGTTGCTGTGTTCTGGGGATAAGAGAAGATGGGGTGGTCATAAAGATAGCAAACTTCCTAACCTAACTAAGTGGTTGTTGGCTAACTTCAGCCTTAACCCTTCCCTTATGTTGTGGGACAAGTTATTCATCACAAAAATACTATTGAATGTATTTTTTCACCATGACCCTTCATCTAGTCCTCAAGGTAGGGGTAATAACCTTGAAAATTACATTTAAAAAATACTTGACCATGTACTTGACCTGCAATTTGACCTTGACCTTTGTTCTAGAGACAATGGTCTCCTGTGCAGTAAAGGTCTAACTATGACTATCACAAGGGATGTAAGTATGTTTTCCCTGTGATGTTCAGAGGCCGAGGGACAGGGATCTGGAGGTTGGCTATAAATGAGCTAAAAATGTAATAAATGTCATAAAATGTGATCATTTGATTGATTTATGACACCTGTATCAAACATTTGACTTTACATTTTTATCAGTTGGGTCTATCAACTCAGCAAAACGAGCATATTAAATAGGACATTCTCAGCTACTGGAAATACATTGTGGAAGGTTAAAATAATGTATTTATGATTTTGCTGTAGTTACTGTAATGGGCCAAATTTACCCAGAACATCATCCGTGTATAGCGTTTTGGAATGTAAGGGGAGGGTTAAGGTACTTGGGTTAATGCCTACTTGAGATGTTAGATTCAACTTAGTGAAAAGCGTTTTAAATCTTTTTATACTATTCTGTCTGGCTAATGCATTACATTTACGAAATCATTGAAATACACCCATAATATCTTTCAAAATGTTTCCAGTGATTTACATTGGGTTGATACTAGGTCTATACTACAGGCAACAACGGTATTCTCTGGTGAGCTTGTAAGTACAGTAGGAACTCAAGAGGAAAAGGCTGTCAGGCTGAAACACTAGTAGCACAGAAACAAAAAGTGGTACTCTTTCAATAGGGAATGACTTTAAAATAACAGACTGTATGATGATGGTCATTTCCTGAACAAGAAAAGAGAGAGCGAGAGAGAAGATGGGAAAAGAGGAGGAGAGGAAGAGAGAGACACTCCTCCGTACACATGACACTCATATCAGGAGTCTCCATGGAAACGGAGACTCTTTTTTTCTCTTTGGCTCCAATAAGCGCAGGGAGGGACGAGCTGCAGCTAAATTGATTTCTGCACGTAGTTGGTAGTCTTTCAGCAAACACACACACAATCCCAGCCTTGGCACTAATGGATAATGGAGAATCAATATAGTTTCATGGGCATATGTTAAACCTTTAAAACACACCAAGGAGTAAGAACGGTAAGTAAGGTTTCACACCACATAATGGCCCCTATCTGTTTAGTAGGTTATTATGCAGGTAAGTCACATTCTTATATCCAAAGGAAAACTTCAATTTGACAGTGATTGCATTTGACCGTAACACGTGTTTGGAATAATGAGGGTGACTCTGGAGAAAATAACAGAAATGTCAAGCGTGTTGTAATGTGAATATAAGAGAGACTCGATTTGTATTTCCTGCGGGCCAAACAAGTTATTTCCGCTGCCTTAGGGGGCATCGTGCCAGCTTGGAGTGTGTGTGTGTTTAAGAGGTTCCGTGGAGGGCCAGGCAGCCGCAGCATCTGCTAATGAGATTGTTGATTATTTAATAGGGATGGACGGGAGCCAGGGAGGTGCCATCTGCATCAGGGCTAAGAGACATACCCATCATACACACACATTATTCACACACACAGAGGGCCCTGGCAACCACTCCAAATCAGCAAGGGGTCGAAAATCCCATGGAAATGCGGACTTTCAGGTGACAGAGGCTAAGTGTTAAAAGTTTAAGATGAGTTGAGCTTATCTCTGGTTGTTTTGAAGAGGGTCATAGAGAGAGAGAGCGAAAGAGAGAAAAAAAAATGGCTGTTTTTTTGTTTGTTTTTTTAAGTTGTTTTTTAAATATTTTTTACAGGCGGTAAAAGCTGTCTGAATTTTCTCAGCTCATAAACGCCCCCCATTATCATACATTAACATTTCCTCCCAGCCTGCAGTTTCTGCTTTTCACTGAGGATTATCCCTTTACAGAGAGCCAAGACAGGGGCCATCTTGGCTCGAGACCAACCGCTAGCGTTCATTACGGATCTGGCTGGCTTGATGTTCCCTAAAGTCTACAGGGGTCAGTGGTTGTCAGTGGAAACTGACATGGCCTCAGCACCCCTCCTATACACTCTGTCACACATTGTCACTCCTATACACTCTGTCACACACCAAATTGCATCCTACAGTGGTTCTTCCTTTAAAAGTTGCGTCGTACTGCAGTACAGCTTGCGGGCGGCCGCAGAATTCTATGGCACATTATTTAATTATCAACAATTGTTGCCATTAATGCTAGTTAGCACTAGTTTGACCACCAGAGGGCATATTTGAAAACCATTTGACTGTTTTTAATTAATATTGGCTGTACTAGATAATTGAAAACCTTTTTTGTAAGAACATAGTATATGGGATTGATTTGAAGAAATGTGGCATTATTAATTTGATTAATATTATGGTGATTCTATTCCAAGAAAAACCTCAGTGTTTCCGTTAGGAAAATATGGCTCTGTACAACGTGACTGGTCAAGTGACTGCAAGTGAAGAGCAAAATAATCCTAACGTTTCCACACCCTAATTGTAGGCTAACGGAGATTCAGTGAAAATAAAAATCGAATTGATTTATCAAGACCCGTCCCCATGCGAAACGGTGGTGAAATAGTTGACCATACACGGGTAGGCTATTGCTTCAAATCCTATTATAACAATTGGATGACTTTGGGTGTTTTAGTAAGCAACAATTTGTTGCCTTCATTAGCCTACTCTATTCCAATATTTATGTCATTCAGTGATATTTATTCACATAGTAATTCATTATGGATCCATCCAGATAATGGTTAGAAAACAATGCATTTGGTGGACTCGGTAGTTCAAGAAGAGTTTATTTACCAAATAGACTAAAGTAAAAAAATGTTTTAAAAAAGTTACATAATAAGAATAACGAGGCTATTTGCAGGGGGTACCGATACTGAGTCAGTGCGCAGGGGTACAGGTTAGTTGAGGTAATTTGTACATGTAGGTGGGGGTGAAGTGACCACACAGAGATAATAAACAACGAGTAGCAGCAGTGTACAAAAGGGAGGGGGTCAACGTAAATAGTCCGGTGGCAATTTAAAAAATTGTTCAGCAGTCTTATGGCTTGGGGGTAGAAGCTGTTGAGGAGAATTTTGGTCCTAGTCTTGACGCTCCGGTACCGCTTGACGTGTGGTAGCAGAGAAAACAGTCTATAATTTCGGTGACTGGAGTCTCTGACAATTTTACGGGCTTTCCTCTGACACGCCTATTATATAGGTCCTGGATGACAGGAAGTTTGGCCCCAGTGATGTACTGGGCTGTTCACACTACCCTCTGTAGCGCCTTACGGTCAGATGCCGAGCAGTTGCTATACCAGGCGGTGATGCAACCGGTCAGGATGTTCTCGATGGTGAAGCTGTAAAACCTTTTGAGGATCTGGTGACCCATGCCAAATCTTTTCAGTCTCCTGACGGGGAAAAGGTTTTGTTGTGCCTTCTTTACTACTGTCTTGGTATGTTTGGACCATGATAGTTCATTGGTGATGTGGACACCAAGAAAGTTGAAACTCTCGACCCGCTCCACTACAGCCCCGTTGATGTTAATTGGGGCCTGTTCGGCCCGCCTTTTCCTGTAGTCCACGATCAGCTCCTTTGTCTTGCTCACATTGAGGGAGAGGTTGTTGTCCTGACACCATACAGCCAGTTCTCTGACCTCCTCCCTATAGGCTATCTCATCATTGTCGGTGATCAGACCTACCACTGTTGTGTCATCAGCAAACGTAATAATATTGTTGGAGTCATGTTTGGCCACGCAGTTATAGGTGAACAAGGAGTATAGGAGGGGACTAAGTTGACACCCCTGAGGGGCCCCAGTGTTAAGGATCAACGTGGCAGACGTGTTGAGAGAGCAGTGTAGAGCTGTGTGGAGGTGGTAAGAGCTCTGTGTGGAGCTCTTACCACCTGGGGGCGGCCCATCAGGAAGTCCAGGATGCAGTTGCAGAGGGAGGTGTTTAGTCCCTGAGTCCTTAGCTTAGTGATGCGCTTCGTGGGCACTATGGTGTTAAATGCTGAGCTGTAGTCAATGAACAGCATTCTCACATAGGTGTTACTTTTGTCCAGGTGAGAAAGAGCAGTGTGGAGCGCGATTGAGATTGTGTCATCTGTGGATCTGTTTGGACGGTATGCAAATTGGAGTGGGTCTAGGGTGTTGTTGATGTGAGCCATGACCAGCCTTTCAAAGCACTTCATGGCTACTGACGTGAGTGCTATGGGGCGGTAATCCTTTAGGAAGGTTACCTTCGCTTCCTTGGGCACAGGGGACTATGGTAATCTACTTGAAATATGTAGGTATTACGGACACGGTCAGGGAAAGGTTGAACATGTCAGTGAAGACACTTGACAGTTGGTCTGCGAATACTTTGAGTACACGTCCTGGTAATCAGCGGCTTTCTGAACATTGACCTGTTTAAAGGTTTTGTTCACATCGGCTACCAAGAGCGTTATCAAACAGTCATCCATAACAGCTGGTCATCAAGTCATCATCAAGAGATACACTGGACCGTATGTCAGAGAGGTGTTTCTGTGTCTATTGTCCTGCTAATAGCCCTTGTGAAAAACAAGTGTTTAAAAACATGTTGTTATCTAATATCTAAGGGGCTTTTATAGAACTATAATAATCTTTGAGTAACAGATCAGCTCTCGGAACTCATTAAGAAGTGGCTTCTATCTTCAATATAATCATTCATTCAAGGGGTTAAACCCTAAGCTTTTAGGCCTGCAGTAGGTTATAATAATCCATGCCTTCTGGGAAGGTTAAAAAAAGTCCAAAGGTTGTGGGTAGAGTTCGAATTTTGTCTGTCAGAAGTATTCAAATCAACCAATGTCAGCCTTTAAATGTTTTAAATATAATTTCCAAATGCATATGTTTATTAGGCTACTGTGCAGTGTCTTTAAATACAATGTCCCCCCTACCCTCTTTGTCTATTGTCCTGCTAATAGCCCATCGTGGGTGGAGGGCCTTCTTTTGTATTCCAATGTATTGAATGTATTAATTACAGTCATTTACCATTCTCAGAGTTCACAATTTCATTTTCAAGTCCTCTGGTGATTACAGTCCTAACCCTTCAATCTATATGGCACAGCTTGATAAAGGTTCCAATTTATAACATTTTTTTTGAACAATTAGCATATTTTAGTTTAACCACAATATTTGTTGTATTATTTGTTGTGTCTTTTCTGGTGGATTAAACTGAAATTGCAACCAAATGTCTATGTCTTGTTTCAAATAATAACAATATTTTGGAGATTATTTCAAAATTTCCAAAAGTGAGCAGATGTAATCTGAATAAAGGGAAAAAGGCCATTCTTGAACATGGGGTGAGAGAATAGGTCCTTTTAATTTTGTCTGGCTTACCATTCCAAATAAAATGTCATATTTTTTGATCATATTTAAACAGGTTGCTAGGCAAAACCATAAGCAAATAGAAAAACTCTGATATGACTAAAGAGTTAATCATGGTGATTTTTCCACAAAGACAGTTATTTTCATCAAGAACACGTTGTTTGCAGAGTCCACAAACAGGAGGTGGAGTTTCAGAGCTCACAGATGTACCTGGCATGGATTGTGACTCCATCTCATTCCTCGCCCTCTTCAACATGTCATTCTCCGCCTGACTCTCCGCCAGTGACATTATTTTTTTTCTCACACATACAGTAAGCAGCTAATAAACTATCTTTTTGTAAAGGATTAAGATTCTATTGTTGTTTCCAGAATTCACAGCCTACTACGCTTGTGGAAAAAAAAATGTCTACAGCTGTCCATAACCACTGTAACTAAAAACAGAATATTTAAGGGGCTTTTATATAATTATAATGCAGGGTCAATAAAAATAATAACAATCGTTGGATAACAGATTGGAACTCATTAAGAGGCGGCTTATATCTTCAATATAATCATTCATTCAGAACGTTAAACTCATAGGTTTTAGGCCTGCAGTATAATAAATGGAAAATTGCGTGTCAATTCATAAACCATGTGCCATGGAATCTGGTACATTGAACATTTCTTCCCAACTATTTTGCAATATATATGGCACAGCTTTCAACGTTTTGGTCCTTAAATGCAACTGGTATATAATCTCAGCAAAAAAAGAAACATCCTCTCACTGTCAACTGCGTTTATTTTCAGCAAACTAAAAGACACAGTCATGTGACTAAAATAAATGGAATAATGTGTCCCTTAACAAAGGGGGGATAAAAATCTAAAGTAACAGTCAGTATCTGGTGTGGCCACCAGCTGCATTAAGTAATGCAGTGCATCTCCTCCTCATGGACTGCACCAGTTTTGCCAGTTATGTGAGATGTTACCCCACTCTTCCACCAAGGTACCTGCAAGTTCCAGGACATTTCTGGGGGGAATGCCCCTAGCCCTCACCCTCCGATCCAACAGCCCCCCTCCCCCAGACGGACCCTCCACCTCCAAATAGATCCTGCTCCAGAATACAGGCCTTGGTGTAATGCTCATTACTTCGACGATAAATGTGAATCCAACCATCATCCCTGGTGAGACAAAACCGCGACTTGTCAGTGAAGAGCACTTTTTGCCAGTCCTGTCTGGTCCAGTGACAGTAGGTTTGTGCCCATAGGTGATGTTTTTGCCAGTGATGTCTGGTGAGGACATGCCTTACAACTGGCCTACAAGCCCTATAAGCCCTATGGCGGACAGTCTTAGCACTGATGGAGGGATTGTGCCTTCCTGGTGTAACTTGGGCAGTTGTTGTTGCCATCCTGTACCTGTCCCATAGGTGTGATGTTCGAATGCACCGATCCTGTGCAGGTGTTCTTACACGTGGTCTGCCACTGCGAGGACGATCAGCTGTCCATCCTGTCTCCCTGTAGCGCTGTCTTAGGCATCTCACAGAACGGACATTGCAATTTATTGCCCTGGCCACATTTGCAGTCCTCATGCCTCCTTACAGCATGCCTAAGGCACGTTCACGCAGATGAAAAGGGATCCTGGGCATCTTTCTTTTGGTGTTTTTCAGAGTCAGTAGAAAGGCCTCTTTAGTGTCCTAAGTTTTCATAACTGTGACCTTAATTGCCTAACGTCTGTAGCTGTTAGTGTCTTAACGACCGTTCCACAGGTGCATGTTCATTAATTGTTCACGGTTCATTGAACAAGCATGGGAAACGGTGTTTAAACCATTTACAATGAAGATATGTGAAGTTATTTGGATTTTCGTGACAGAGTCCTGAAAAATGACTTTTTTGTTGTTGCTGAGTTCATTTTTGTTTATCACAATTTTCTTAACTTTCTTTTAATTTTGGTCTTTAATGCATGGCCGACAGACAAGTTCTTTACTTTTCCCCCTTCCACTTGATAAAGATTCCAATTGCAAAAGTTTTTTTAATCAATTAGTATGTTTGAGTTTAATCACAATATTTGTTGTGTTATTTATTTATTTATTTTCTGGGGGATTAAACTAACTAAAAAATAACAATAAGGGCCTCCTGGGTGGTGTGGTGGTCTAAGGCACTGCATCGCAGTGCTAGCTGTGCCACCAGAGACTCTGGGTTCGCGCCCAGGCTCTGTCACAGCCGGCTGCGACCGGGAGGTCCATGGGGTGACGCACAATTGGCCTAGGGATATCCTTGTCTCATCATGCACTAGTGACTCCTGTGGCATGCCGAGCACAGTGTACGGTAACCAGGTTACCAGGTGCACAGTGTTTCCTCTGACACATTGGTGCGGCTGGCTTGGATGCTCGCTTCTGGGCTGGATGCTCACTGTGGTAAGAAGCTTGGTTGGTTGTGTTTCAGAGGGCGCATGGCTTTCGACCTTCGTCTCTCCCGAGCCTAACAATTGGATACCACGAAATTAGAGAGAAAAGGGGGTAAAATTCAATAAATACATCAAAAAAATTAAAGAAATAACGATAAGTGAGCAGTTGTAATCTGAATAAAGGGAAAATGGCCATTTTTGAACATGGGTTGAGACTAATTTGTAAATAAAGCCAGTTTGTTATTTAGAATTACCAAACCAAAATGCCTATTTTTCAAAAATGATCAGTCTACATGATATGTGTAATTCCCCCATTGTATTTACCCAAGTTCTCTCTTAACACCAGGACCACGGACAGTTTTTTGTTGTTGTTGCCTCATGTAGGACTCTAGGGCCAGAGAAGAGAGACTCTCAGACTGAAAACACATCCATTCATTTACGAAAAGATAGTCAACTTGAGTCACAGTTTAGACGACTGATAAGATCAGCGTTCTTACTATCCCTTTTGATAGTGTGGTGCAATGACACAATGCCACCATCTACCACGAATGGTCGGGGCAAACGTTTGTAACTTTTAAAGCAATGAACCACTGTATATAGTGTATTAATTTTGACCAGAGACCATAGGGCTCTGATCAAAATTAATGCAATTTGTAGGGAATAGGGTGCCATTTGGGATACAACCCTTGACCTGAGCCTGCTCTCCTGTAGAGGTAATAGTTATGGGGACAGCAGGTGAGCGTCTGAGGAAAATAATGGCCAGGTAGCCTGTAGAAGCATATGTATGTTTGTAGGGAGGGGCTGCACTGAAGGAGGGAGGTTTTACTGGGGAAATATCCCAAAGGAACATCATGGTGTGTCAGACTGCTGTGAGCGCTACTGTGGGAGAGACAGAGGGTCCGCTATAAAGGCATTTAGTCAGGTTTATAGAAGGAAGGGGGTTGTGGGGGTGTTTGCACTGAGGGCTGATGGGGGTGGGGGTTACACTCTAAGGGAGGGGGTTAGCTATAATGGGGAAAACTCTCAGTGTCACCATGTGTCATTATGGTCCAGCTAGAGACCTCAGACTACTGCTGCTCTCGTCACACCTTTGTGGAGAGGAAGAAAAACAACATGTGAGGAGAGGCCCTTCACCTGCTGCCTGCTGTTTTCTTGGAACAGTGTGTGTGTGAACAGTGTGTGTGTGTGTGTGTGTGTGTGTGTGTGTGTGTGTTTCCAGGATCAGTATATTAGCTCTGGGAGAGTGGGCTCGTCTTGGTGACGGGGAGAGCGGAGCGACTAGCCGAGCCGTCAGGAAGATAAAGGTCACCAGCTCGCTGTCTGGTCGACCGGGACAAAAGGAGCGGCGCTGTGCAGCCATGAACCATGGGAAATCAGACAGGTGTCCACATGCCAAAAGCCTCTCAGAACCGTCTCTGGCTTTGAGAGCAGTGCCTTCGCCACCGCTGATTACTGTACAGGCCTCTGTCCGTCTGTCCGTCCACCCACGCACCCATCACAGTCCTGAGACTTGGTCTGTCTGTCCACCTCCTAGCGCCCAGACACATATTGTCCCATTTCTTTGTAAAAGGTCACTGCGATACGGTGCGTAGTTGATAGATTGGTATAGTGGTGCGCTGGGTTTTGTATGCTGGTGTGTTGGGGCGGTGTTCTCTGGGCTGATGTACATTGGGATGTTGGTGCTGTAGTGTGGTGGGTAGCTACTTACAGCAGGGGTAGTTGAGCAGCAGGATGTCATCAATGGCAATGTAGCCTCGCCGTTCTGCCGAGACGGATGCTTCAAACACCACCTGAGGACAGACAACAGAGAGATGAGAGGAGAATGGGACAGACAATTGAGAGATGAGATGAGAACGGCACAGACAATGGAGAGATGAGGAGGAGGGAAGAAAGGATTCCACGTTACGCAACACAGAGAGAGAAAGGACTGGAGGCAGAGAGAGTGAAGTCCTAATCAAACAGCTTGTCTTTGAATCCACGGAGGCCTGTCTGGTGGCAAATCCCACTACTCAAACATCCATAGTTTAGCATAGCCTCGTTTCACACAGTCATCTCTCCCTCCCGCTCTTTCAAACAACCATATTTCTCTCTCTTTTCATCAGAGAACACACACAGAACATGGGACCCACAGGAGTCATTGAGCGCTGCCAAAATCTCTACTCACTCATCTAAATGAATCCAGCGTCATGCAGAGAAACCAAAGTGAATCCCAGATCCCTCCCACAGGGAACCAAAGGGAATCTGGACCACTGAAAAATCATTACTGCCACAATAACCCATATCGTTTACTGAGGGACAGTTTACTATTTTACCGCAGAGGCACAACGAATACATAAACGCTGCAGTCTATGCAGATGGGGTTTACTGCATTCATTGATTCCAGACTTCAAATAGCACTTCACTTTCAAGTCATTTAGCCAGGCTTGATTGAGCTTTCCTGTCACAATGGAGCCAATGGAAAAGTCCCTGATAGCCACACAGTGTAAAGTACTGCAAATGATCCTAAAAGCTCATCACAGACAATGATATGTTAGCTATGACTGAAACCAGCAGACTATGAAAGGTCAGATTCCAATATCACGCACTCCAACGAGTCTGGGGGCATCCCAAATGGCACCCTATTTCTAATATAGCAGCCACAGTGTGTCTCTGTGTTGACCAACACATCAGGCTCTAAGTGCCTGGTCCAGACCGACAGCACCGCACAAGGCCTCCTCAGATGGACACAGGCCACACTTCCCTGTCTGCTCATTTATTATTATTCTTCATTCTTATGCGTGGGCACTTAGAGAAGTCTGGACGATTACCTTCTCCATTCATCAGGTACTGACACACCCCGACGAGCACGCACTGGGGCTGACCCCATAGGCTGTTGGTCAACCGAGATTTCTTTAGTCGAGCAGTAGCGAAAATTGTTCAATGTTTTAAAAAAATCGTGGTGTACAAGACAGCTGTCTGATTCACGAGTGGACTGATCCATTGTGGAGGCCGTGGGGATGGCACAGTCCATCACTCTAAGGTATGTGCCACTGAAATTGTATATGGTTATATTATGTAAGAACAATGGTGCAACACAAATAAAACAAATCATTTATAACAAATGCACTTTCTCCCGCGTTGGATAGTGGTTGCTGTGTGCGGCTCTGAAACACAATGTGCTGTTGAATCGCCGCCTTTTCCTGACCATGTTGCTAGAGTTAAGAGAGGAGAAAACAGCCCTTGACTTATTGTCTAAGAAAAGTGAGGAGAGAGGAAACCTCAACTTAATTAGGTCTATAATCAATAGCCTAACTGTTAAATGTGCCTGTCTTTATAAATCATCGATGTATCTACAGAAATAAGACAGATCTTGCTTCTGCTGCCTGTTTGGGTGTTTCGCTGATAGCCTACTGATTCCGTGAGCACCAAGCCTCACGCAACAATTTCACAAATTCGTCTGTTTTTAATATTTGCTATGCTGTAATAAAGGCTTTACACTGTTTTTCATTAGACCAGCGCCTCTGGTATTATTTAGCATTTATTTAGTGTTGTTTGCACTATTCCAAATTGTCCGAAAAATTATATTTCTAATAATACCCCTCCTTTTTCCTTGATGAAATTCTTATTGTTAATAGTATTATGATCATCATTATAATATTATAATAATAATATTTATAATATATATTAATAAGTAATGTCATTGTCATTAGTAGACTTAGTATAGCAGCCTTGTATAACCACCATGGAACTGTAGGCCTAAGAGCGCATTCTGTTTGGTCTTATTACTGTAATTAACTTAGGCCTATATTTCAATATAGGCTACTTTACCAATAAATCATTTTTGCATTCATGTCATCACACAGCATACGAGTCATTCCTGACGTGAAATGCATTGAAGCATTTTCGTTTTAAAATAAAATAGCAAAGCGACCATTGAGTAATTAGCGTAAACAATAAATAGACCTAAACCGTTCCATTTGGGAAATTGCATTCGCAAATGAATGTGACTGTTTTTAAGTCTTTGCTGTAATAACTTTTTGGTCAACCAATATTTTCTGGGGTCGGGGACAGCCCTAACACACACACACCTCCACACACCTGGCCATCCATTCACTTGCTCAGCACTGCACAGAGCCTTGACCCTACCTGACTATCAGTATCAGACCCTGCTCAGAGCAGAAAGGGAGAGGGGGGATAGAGAGGGAGCGAGAGATGGGGAAAGAGAGAAATGGAAAGAGAATGACAGAGAGAGGGGCAGAGAAAGAGAGAAATGGAAAGAGAATGACAGAGAGAGGGAGAGGGAGAGAGAGAAAGAAGGAGGGACAGAGAGAGGGAGAGGGAGAGAGAGAAAGAAGGAGGGACAGAGAGAGGGAGAGGGAGAGAGAGAAAGAAGGAGGGACAGAGAGAGGGAGAGGGAGAGAGAGAAAGAAGGAGGGACAGAGAGAGAGGGGAGGAGAGAGAGAGAAAGAAGGAGGGACAGAGAGAGGGAGAGAGAGAGAGAGAAAGAAGGAGGGACTGAGAGAGGGAGAGAGAGAGAGAGAAAGAAGGAGGGACAGAGAGAGGGAGAGGGAGAAAGAAGGAGGGACAGAGAGAGGGAGAGGGAGAGAGAGAAAGAAGGAGGGACAGAGGGAGAGGGAGAGAGAGAAAGAAGGAGGGACAGAGAGAGGGAGAGGGAGAGAGAGAAAGAAGGAGGGACAGAGAGAGGGAGAGGGAGAGAGAGAAGAAGGAGGGACAGAGAGAGGGAGAGAGAGAGAGAGAAAGAAGGAGGGACAGAGAGAGGGAGATGGAGAGAGAGAAAGAAGGAGGGACAGAGAGAGGGAGAGGGAGAGAGAGAAAGAAGGAGGGACAGAGAGAGGGAGAGGGAGAGAGAGAAAGAAGGAGGGACAGAGAGAGGGAGAGGGAGAGAGAGAAAGAAGGAGGGACAGAGAGAGGGAGAGAGAGAGAGAGAAAGAAGGAGGGACAGAGAGAGGGGAGAGAGAGAGAGAAAGAAGGAGGGACAGAGAGAGGGAGAGGGAGAGAGAGAAAGGAGGGACAGAGAGAGGGAGAGAGAGAGAGAGAAAGAAGGAGGGACAGAGAGGGAGAGGGAGAGAGAGAAAGAAGGAGGGACAGAGAGAGGGAGAGAGAGAAAGAAGGAGGGACAGAGAGAGGGAGAGGGAGAGAGAGAAAGAAGGAGGGACAGAGAGAGGGAGAGGGAGAAAGAAGGATGGACAGAGAGAGGGAGAGAGAGAGAGAGAAAGAAGGAGGGACAGAGAGAGGGAGAGGGAGAAAGAAGGATGGACAGAGAGAGGGGGGAGAGAGAGAGAAAGAAGGAGGGACAGAGAGAGGGAGAGGGAGAGAGAGAAAAAGGAGGGACAGAGAGAGGGAGAGGGAGAAAGAAGGAGGGACAGAGAGAGGGAGAGAGAGAGAAAGAAGGAGGGACAGAGAGAGGGAGAGAGAGAGAGAGAAAAAGGAGGGACAGAGAGAGGGAGAGAGAGAAAGAAGGAGGGACAGAGAGAGGGAGAGAGAGAAAGAAGGAGGGACAGAGAGAGGGAGAGGGAGAGAGAGAAAGAAGGAGGGACAGAGAGAGGGAGAGGGAGAGAGAGAAAGAAGGAGGGACAGAGAGAGGGGAGAGGGAGAGAGAGAAAGAAGGAGGGACAGAGAGAGGGAGAGGGAGAGAGAGATAGAAGGAGGGACAGAGAGAGGGAGAGAGAGAGAGAGAAAGAAGGAGGGACAGAGAGAGGGAGAGGGAGAGAGAGAAAGAAGGAGGGACAGAGAGAGGGAGAGGGAGAGAGAGAAAGAAGGAGGGACAGAGAGAGGGAGAGGGAGAAAGAAGGATGGACAGAGAGAGGGAGAGAGAGAGAGAGAAAGAAGGAGGGACAGAGAGAGGGAGAGGGAGAAAGAAGGATGGACAGAGAGAGAGAGAGAGAGAGAAAGAAGGAGGGACAGAGAGAGGGAGAGGGAGAGAGAGAAAGAAGGAGGGACAGAGAGAGGGAGAGGGAGAAAGAAGGAGGGACAGAGAGAGGGAGAGAGAGAGAAAGAAGGAGGGACAGAGAGAGGAGAGAGAGAGAGAGAGAAAAAGGAGGGACAGAGAGAGGGGAGAGAGAGAAAGAAGGAGGGACAGAGAGAGGGAGAGAGAGAAAGAAGGAGGGACAGAGAGAGGGAGAGGGAGAGAGAGAAAGAAGGAGGGACAGAGAGAGGGAGAGGGCGAGAGAGAAAGAAGGAGGGACAGAGAGAGGGAGAGGGAGAGAGAGAAAGAAGGAGGGACAGAGAGAGGGAGAGGGAGAGAGAGATAGAAGGAGGGACAGAGAGAGGGAGAGAGAGAGAGAGAAAGAAGGAGGGACAGAGAGAGGGAGAGGGAGAGAGAGAAAGAAGGAGGGACAGAGAGAGGAGAGGGAGAGAGAGAAAGAAGGAGGGACAGAGAGAGGGAGAGAGGAGAAAGAAGGAGGGACAGAGAGAGGGAGAGGGAGAGAGAGAAAGAAGGAGGGACAGAGAGAGGGAGAGGGAGAGAGAGAAAGAAGGAGGGACAGAGAGAGGGAGAGAGAGAGAAAGAAGGAGGGACAGAGAGAGGGAGAGGGAGAGAGAGAAAGAAGGAGGGACAGAGAGAGGGAGAGGGAGAGAGAGAAAGAAGGAGGGACAGAGAGAGGGAGAGGGAGAGAGAGAAAGAAAGAGGGACAGAGAGAGGGAGAGGGAGAGAGAGAAAGAAGGAGGGACAGAGAGAGGGAGAGGGAGAGAGAGAAAGAAGGAGGGACAGAGAGAGGGAGAGAGAGAGAGAGAAAGAAGGAGGGACAGAGAGAGGGAGAGAGAGAGAGAGAAAGAAGGAGGGACAGAGAGAGGGAGAGGGAGAGAGAGAAAGAAGGAGGGAGAGAGAGAGAGGAGAAAGAAGGAGGGACAGAGAGAGAGAGAGAGAGAAAGAAGGAGGGACAGAGAGAGGGAGAGGGAGAGAGAGAAAGAAAGAGGGACAGAGAGAGGGAGAGGGAGAGAGAGAAAGAAGGAGGGACAGAGAGAGGGAGAGGGAGAGAGAGAAAGAAGGAGGGACAGAGAGAGGGAGAGGGAGAGGGAGAGAGAGAAAGAAGGAGGGACAGAGAGAGGGAGAGAGAGAGAAAGAAGGAGGGACAGAGAGAGGGAGAGAGAGAGAGAGAAAGAAGGAGGGACAGAGAGAGGGAGAGGGAGAGAGAGAAAGAAGGAGGGACAGAGAGAGGGAGAGGGAGAAAGAAGGAGGGACAGAGAGAGGAGAGAGAGAGAGAAAGAAGGAGGGACAGAGAGAGGGAGAGGGGAGAGAGAGAAAGAAGGAGGGAGAGAGAGGGAGAGGGAGAGAGAGAAAGAAGGAGGGACAGAGAGAGGGAGAGAGAGAAAGAAGGAGGGACAGAGAGAGGGAGAGGGAGAGAGAGAAAGAAGGAGGGACAGAGAGAGGGAGAGGGAGAGAGAGAAAGAAGGAGGGACAGAGAGAGGGAGAGGGGAGAGAGAGAAAGAAGGAGGGACAGAGAGAGGGAGAGGGAGAGAGAGAAAGAAGGAGGGACAGAGAGAGGGAGAGGGAGAGAGAGAAAGAAGGAGGGACAGAAAGAGGGAGAGGGAGAGAGAGAAAGAAGGAGGGACAGAGAGAGGGAGAGGGAGAGAGAGAAAGAAGGAGGGACAGAGAGAGGGAGAGGGAGAGAGAGAAAGAAGGAGGGACAGAGAGAGGGAGAGGGAGAGAGAGATAGAAGGAGGGACAGAGAGAGGGAGAGAGAGAGAGAGAAAGAAGGAGGGACAGAGAGAGGGAGATGGAGAGAGAGAAAGAAGGAGGGACAGAGAGAGGGAGAGGGAGAGAGAGAAAGAAGGAGGGACAGAGAGAGGGAGAGGGAAAGAGAGAAAGAAGGAGGGACAGAGAGAGGGAGAGGGAGAGGGAGAGAGAGAAAGAAGGAGGGACAGAGAGAGGGAGAGAGAGAGAGAAAGAAGGAGGGACAGAGAGAGGGAGAGAGAGAGAGAAAGAAGGAGGGACAGAGAGAGGGAGAGAGAGAGAGAGAAAGAAGGAGGGACAGAGAGAGGGTGAGGGAGAGAGAGAAAGAAGGAGGGACAGAGAGAGGGAGAGAGAGAAAGAAGGAGGGACAGAGAGGGAGGGAGAGAGAGAAAGAAGGAGGGACAGAGAGAGGGAGAGGGAGAGAGAGAAAGAAGGAGGGACAGAGAGAGGGAGAGGGAGAGAGAGAAAGAAGGAGGGACAGAGAGAGGGAGAGGGAGAGAGAGAAAGAAGGAGGGAGCGAAATATAAGGAGAGATGGTGTAGGCTAAGCTACATTGACATTGGCAGTCACGATAGGCCTGATAGCATCATAAATATTTGATAGCAAAGTTCCCCCACACCTGCAACACCCTCATCTCCAATACCCACACAGGCAAAGAAAGGAAACAGCTATCTATCACTGCACTCAAAGTAAAGGTGGATTTGTTGAAAGGAACAGAATCGTCATCAGTTCTAGGTTGTGACAGTCTTCCTGCTTTATTTGCCTATTTCCTCTTGTTGCAACCACGCAGAGCTACAAAGAGAACAGGGAAAGGAGCAAGGTAGATATTAGACTTCCAAAAAACAACAGTGATGTGAGAATCAAGGCCAGGCTTGTTGAAACTAGTGAGGTGTTGCTGTGCTGTGCCTGCTGCTGTCTGTCTCTCAGGCTATAGAGCTGTTTCATCATCCAAGCAGAGAGAGATGGGAGAAATAATACCAGACACCAAACTCTAAATACGGATCACAAAAACACTGCCTTCAGATACCGGGAGGAGGGATGAGGCAGGACGAGGGGAAGGAAGAAGAGGGATAAAAGGGAAAAAAGGAAAATTCACTCATACATTTTAACATGAGCTTCCCTCTCCCCCTAGCTGCTGCAGCTCCAGTTCAGTTCACCTCATAAAACCCAACAGTGCAGAATTACACACCTCTCTATGCTGAATCCCTGCTCTGTTCCCTTCCCCGTCCTCGAAGGGAACACATACAATCAGCTGGCTGGCTGGATTGGTGGCTGGCTGACTGGTTGGCTCGCTGGTAGGCTAGCTGGTTTGTTGGCTGGCTGGTTTGTTGGCTGGCTGCTGGCGATAAAGGATTGCAATAAAGAGGATTTGTTGGGTAATTAATATTTCTGGATTCTAGTTTTCCTTTTCATCGCTATGGGAGTTATTTATGCACGTGGTCTTATGATAAAGCTTGTACACGGACAGACTCCATCGATCCGCACAAGTGGTTTAATTAATTCAACAGCTTCAAAAACCGTTGGAGAAACAGGAACATGTTGCACAGTTATTGCCAGAATGTTCTGTTGATGGATTTGTTTTGGTTAATAAAGTGGAATGAGGGTAGAATGGTATTGACTGGTATTGGCATTGTGGCAGTAAAACACAGTAATTTATGACCTGAGATTCAGTGGACCTCGTTCAGCTAGTAGGCTGAGG
>NC_056459.1:15895512-15933012 GCF_018296145.1 Oncorhynchus tshawytscha
AATTCAGTTTGTCTGTGATGTGTACGCCGAGGAACTTAAAACTTACTACCCTCTCCACTACTGTTCCATCAATGTGGATAGGGGGGTGTTCCCTCTGCTGTTTCCTGAAGTCCACAATCATCTCCTTTAGTTTTGTTGACGTTGAGTGTGAGGTTATTTTCCTGACACCACACTCCGAGGGTCCTCACCTCCTCCCTGTAAGCCGTCTCGTCGTTGTTGGTAATCAAGCCTACCACTGTTGTGTCGTCCGCAAACTTGATGATTGAGTTGGAGGCGTGCGTGGCCACGCAGTCGTGGATGAACAGGGAGTACAGGAGAGGGCTCAGAACGCACCCTTGTGGGGCCCCAGTGTTGAGGATCAGCGGGGTGGAAAGGTTGTTGCCTACCCTCACGACCTGGGGGCGGCGCGTCAGGAAGTCCAGTACCCAGTTGCACAGGGCGAGGTCGAGACCCAGGGTCTCGAGCTTGATGACGAGCTTGGAGGGCACTATGGTGTTAAATGCCGAGCTGTAGTCGATGAACAGCATTCTCACATAGGTATTCCTCTTGTCCAGATGGGTTAGGGCAGTGTGCAGTGTGGTTGAGATTGCATCGTCTGTGGACCTATTTGGGCGGTAAGCAAATTGGAGTGGGTCTAGGGTGTCAGGTAGGGTGGAGGTGATATGGTCCTTGACTAGTCTCTCAAAGCACTTCATGATGACGGAAGTGAGTGCTACGGGCGGTAGTCGTTTAGCTCAGTTACCTTAGCTTTCTTGGGAACAGGAACAATGGTGGCCCTCTTGAAGCATGTGGGAACAACAGACTGGGATAGGGATTGATTGAATATGTCCGTAAACACACCAGCCAGCTGGTCTGCGCATGCTCTGAGGGCGCGGCTGGGGATGCCGTCTGGGCCTGCAGCCTTGCGAGGGTTGACACGTTTAAATGTTTTCCTCACGTCGGCTGCAGTGAAGGAGAGTCCGCATGTTTTAGTTGCGGGCCGTGTCAGTGGCACTGTATTGTCCTCAAAGCGGGCAAAAAGTTATTTAGTCTGCCTGGGAGCAAGACATCCTGGTCCGTGACTGGGCTGGTTTTCTTTTTCTAATCCGTGATTGACTGTAGACCCTGCCACATACCTCTTGTGTCTGAGCCGTTGAATTGAGATTCTACTTTGTCTCTATACTGACGCTTAGCTTGTTTGATTGCCTTGCGGAGGGAATAGCTACACTGTTTGTATTCGGTCATGTTTCCGGTCACCTAGCCCTGATTAAAAGCAGTGGTTCGCGCTTTCAGTTTCACACGAATGCTGCCATCAATCCACGGTTTCTGGTTTGGGAATGTTTTAATCGTTGCTATGGGAACGACATCTTCAACGCACGTTCTAATGAACTCGCTCACAGAATCAGCGTATTCGTCAATGTTGTTGTCTGACGCAATACGAAACATATCCCAGTCCACGTGATGGAAGTCTTGGAGTGTGGAATCAGATTGGTCGGACCAGCGTTGAACAGACCTTAGCGCGGGAGCTTCTTGTTTTAGTTTCTGTCTGTAGGCAGGGATCAACAAAATGGAGTCGTGGTCAGCTTTTCCGAAAGGAGGGCGGGGCAGGGCCTTATATGCTTCGCGGAAGTTAGAATAGCAGTGATCCAAGGTTTTTCCAGCCCTGGTTGCTAGGGAGATATGGAGAGAGAGACAGAGACTGAGGAGAGACACATTTAAGTCTGAGGGCCGCTGTGATCACTCTGTCTTTATCTATCTTTAGTCTTTAGTGCTACGGCTATTAACTTCGTTCCTAAGCAGGATTTCACAAAACGAGGAGAACGTCTTGAGAGCTTCATAGAATATTCAGATAGTGTTTGCAGCTACTTCTCCTATTAAACTCAATCACCTCAACTCTCCCTCTTTAAGATATCAAAAGACTGGGACTGTTCACCTGCCACTGATACCAAAGTAGCAAGCTTCTCACCTACACTCTAGCCGACAAGACACATCTGAATAGTCTACTATTACTTGAGGCAGAGACAATGAATGGTAATGGCACTTCACTGACTGCTCTCTTCTTTGTGATTGCTTTGGGAGGGGGCTATAGCTAGCTCAGTCTCTGATCAATCTCCAACTACAGAGCACGTAGTCCATCTTTCTCCTCCAGGCTGTCTCCTGCTGGCCCCTGGGGGCTTCTCAGAGAAACCTGATCGCCATCTCTCTTGCTCTCCCTCTTTCTTTTAAAGCCCATGTGAAGCAGTCCCTTTCTCTCTTCTTCTCTCTCTGGTCTCTCTCTTCTCTTTTTTCTCTCTTCTCTGTCTGTCTGTTCCTGGCTGTTGGTCAGGGTCCCGTGGGGCCGATCTGTTGGATGGGACTGCTGGACAGTGATCCTTATCTGGGGGATTGGATGAGTGGGCCCTCTGGGGCCTTCACTAGCACTTTGAGCCATGACAGAGAGAGAAAGGGAGAGGAGGACAGAGGGAGAGGGGGAAAGAGTAGAAGATAGATCATGGCAGAGAAGGGGAGAGGAATAGGGGGTGAAAAGGAGAGGGGGGAGGGGGGAAGGAACATGGGAGGCAGTGAGACTGCCCCTTCACAGTACAGTCAGGGAGACGCATCACTGCAGGGCAGGATTAAAACCCTGCACCGGTCATCCTCTCAGTCTTTTACCTGCTTCATTACTTGCAGCAGAACCTCTTACTGCTCTATGGGACCAACAAAGCAATCTGTCCCGTGTCTGTCTGTGTGCCTGGGGGGGGATCTTAAGATGTCACACCCACCCACACGTCTTCATTTCCACTTACATAACACATAACACCCAGGCTGCTTCAGCGTACACACACATATTATCAGGGTGGTAAATCATACCTCTAATGGATTTCTAATTTCAGACAGACGCAACAAATACAGCTCTACTTTCACCTAACCACCAGGCCAGACAAGGCTTGGTCTGATTGGATATTGGATCCCAACGCCCCTGTGTCCCATATCCCCTTTCCCTTCAAATGGTCACACACACACACACACACACACACACACACACACACACACACACACACACACACACACACACACACACACACACACACACACACACACACACACATACACACACACAAACCCACTTTCACCGTGTGAAAAAGGTGGGAGACTGTGGCGGGGGCGAGAGAACCTTTTGATGTTGCTGCACAAGAGAGGAAGAAAAGCATTAAATCTGAATCACTATGGGGTTGTGTTGTTGGCCTGGAAGCTGAGGATACTACCACACAACACTGATCCACACCGGCCCTAATCTCATTTAGGATGTGTTGATTTATTGAGATGTGTCTGGGACCAGGCTCAGAACTCTGAGAGCAGACCAAGGTTATGGAGGCAAACACTCCTCTACTGAGGGTCACACAGAATTGAGGTCAATTGACTGGTCAGCTGAGCCACACTCACTCCCCCAATCGTTTACTGCTGCCATTGATTTCAAAGGGAGAGAAAACATGCACACAGAACAGACGCACAGGCATACACAGAAACACACACACAGAAACCCACACACAGCTATTGGCTTCTCGTTAAGGGCGTTTTGGAGGAGGGCGAATGAGAGACAGCTAGAGGTATAAATCATAGGATTTAATGAGGCAGCTTCCAAACAGCCCACCACACACAGACACACACACACACACACACACACACTAGCCATAACAACACCATCAACTAAACCCAGGGCAGGACAAAGAGATATTTATGACTCTGCTGCACTGGGGGAAATTAAGCCATACATATATGTAAACATAAAACAAATACTCTAATAAAGTACATTTATACTCCCATGTTGTCACTATGAAATAGTGCAGCAGTGTTTCCCTACCCACTCCTCTGGGACCAACTGGTCATTTGCACATATTTGCTCTATTCCAGGAGCACAAGCACAATAGATTAAATGAATTACGGCTTGATGATTCCCAGCTAGCAAGAATACTATGGTGAACCAATAGCGGCCCGTCTCTGGCATAGTTTGCGGCCCGCAGCTGCAGTTTAATCAGTGCTGGAATAGAACATACCGTACCTCCTCATTCAAGGGTTTTTCTACATCATGAAGCTGGTTGAGAGAATGCCAAGAATGTGCAAAGCTGTCATCAAGGCAAAGGGTGGCTACTTTGAAGAATCTCAAATATAAAATATATTTTGATTTGTTTAACACTTTTTTGGTTACTACGTGATTCCATATGTGTTATTTCATAGTTTTGATGTCTTCACAATTATTCTACAATGTAAAAGATAGTAAAAAATAAACAAAAACCCTGGAATGAGTAGGTGTGTCCAAACTTTTGACTGGTACTGTATGTGTAATCAATCAATCAACCAACCAACCAACCAACCATTAGTTAGCACTCAACTGGTAATCACTGGGCAAGAAGGTGCTAACGGCTAGCTCCATCTGGTGCCACTCACCCTAACCCTCACCGCATAGCATTGTCTCTCCCCTGGTATTTGCTGGGCCAGAAGGTGCCAACGACATAGCATTACACATATAATTAGCTAAATGTATGTGTTATCACATATGTATCATTAGCGCTCACCTGGTATTCGCTGGGCCAGAATGTGCTGACGGCTAGCTCCACCTGGTGCCACTGGCGTCCATGTGACCCGGTGACGTTCCAGACGGCGCTTCCCCGCGGCCCCCCGTTGACCCGGATGTAGAGCTGCAGGTCCCCGGGGGAATGGCCGTCGCGGCTGTACAGGAAGTAGCTGAATTGGATGCAGTGCGTGTCGTTCTCACTCAGCGAACGGAGGAGAAGGTGGGCCCGCTGCCCCACGGCATGCTGGGACGAGTTCACCATCATGAACGACCCTGGGGGACAGCAGAGAAGAGACAGGGTCAGATGGTTATAATGCAATTCCTGTCAACAGAGACGGAACTTTAGGGAAATCTCCATGATTTGAGGGAAAGCGTTTCTCTGCTCTACCTCTGTCTCTACCACAGGCGGCCGGTGGCACCTTCATTGTGGAGACGGGCTCATAGTAACGGATGGATTGGGATCAATGGAATGGTTTAGAACACATCGTTTCCATGTGTTTGATTCCATTCCATTCACTCATGATTATGAGCCGTCCTCCCCTCAGCAGCCTCCTGTGGCCTATACCTCTCTCTACCTCTCTCTCAGACCGTATAAGGGTTTCTTTGTCTGCCACGATGCCTCAGATCTCTCCTGTTCAAAGCTCTGTTTTATGGACAGACAGGGAGAAGACAGACAGAATTTCATTTAGAGACTGAGGTTCACAGAGCCTCTCATCCCTCCCCTTCTGATTCGCTCTCTCATCCCCTCGGCACTCAAGGTTGTAGCCTGTCGCCTGGCCATGACACAGGTGTCAAACAGACAGCCAGACAAACAGAGGGAGATTTGCTTTCACAGCTGTCCACACACCTCAATGGATGAGAGAGCGCGAGAGCGAGAGAGCGAGAGAGAGAAACAGAATGAGTCAAAGAAAGAGAGAATGAGTGATAGGGAGATGAACATGTTGATCACACCAGATTGGGAACAGTGTTCATGAGGGAATCCCAAAAGAGTATCATTCTAACCATTCTAATATTCTAATAATGATAAATGGGTCACAGTATTGGAATCTGTTACCGAAGCAATCTTCTAAGTGCTTTAAAGACACAGCTGTAGTGTATTCTCTATGGAAGGGCAGGATAGGATGGGTGATGTACTTGAATGAGTGTGTAATCAGGGACTCAGTGCCCTGCCACTTCTACTGCCATTAATCACACTGACACTGTTATTAGGCTGTAATCTAGGGAGTACTTTGAACACTAGTGATTACGCACACACACACACACACACACACACACACACACACACACACACACACACACACACACACACACACACACACACACAGCGATGGGCTCAGGCCCAAATCCCGGTGACCTTCCTGGAAGTGAGAGCTCCACTCCCTCCTTCTCCTCCTCCGTCTCTGCTCAGCAGGTAGAGTGATCAAGACACTACAGCTCATTGGGGACCTTATCTCTCTCTGTCCCTGACCTCAGGCTGGCGCTGGCTGCCTTCATAAGGAGGTAGTAGAGCATGTGACCTATAGCATGTCTCTACAGCTTCAGCCCTGTGACCTCAACATGCCTTTCAGACAGGCTGCCTCTCCTCATTGCATTTCCTTATCACCTTGCCCCCGGGTGGCACAATTCCAGTAACCTTCCTGAAAATGCAATGGATTCAGGATTTCCTACTTATTCTCTCCTGATTTCGGGAATATTCCAACCAGGATTTCTGGAAAACCTGGGAATTTTGCAATGCTACTTTGCCCAAATCAGAGAAAAACAAAACAAACACCAAAAAAACACAATAGAAGGTAACACAGTGCTGGGTCAATGAAACCCTGTTCTTGTCGGTTTGCTTTGCTTGCTCACAGACAGAACAAGGAAAAAACTGAAGAAAGTTCAGTCGTTCGCATCAAAAGTTGTGATTCCCCAGAACAACCAAGACCTACATCAGCCAGGTCACAGCACAGGGCTGCTCAGTGTTTAAAAACCTCTTACAGTCTCAAAACTTCGAGTCCCCTTTACTGTCCAAAACATCCCTACATCCCTTTCCTCGCTCTTCTCTTTCCTGATCCCTGTCTGGACAAAACATCCCTCCGGTCTCTTTTCTCATCCTCTCCTATCCCATTTTCCCTGACCTCGACCCTGAACCCAGCCTAGACAGAACCGTCAAGCCTTCACTAAATTCCTACTAGCAGCTTCTCCTCCTCGGGGGGACTGGCAGGCAGTATTCTAAGAAAACATTGATTTTCCCCTCGCTTCCCTTAGAATCTCACCTACATCCAGATTTGGACCAGAGCAGGCATCGACTTGGCCCCTACCGGCCCCCTGCGCCCTCACTGTCACCATGCCTCTGATGTGTGGAGACTCCTGGAGGCTCTTTGGGCCACGAGGCTAAATTGCTTTTCTCGCAAGATCAGCACGCAACTGTACTACTTCTCCCTTTCTAGTTTGAGATTTGAGACCAGGTAACAGGCCTATGTGTGAGAGAGGGAGAAAGCTGTATTGGGTAGTGTATGAGATGAGTGCTGTGACCAATAGATAGACAACAAAGACATTAGCTGGAATTGAATTGACCCTGGCATAGCAATGGTAACGCATTGTCTTGTTTATCAACTGTAACCCAATCTCACACAATTCTTCCTCTGAAAATAGGAAGCTTCTAGTTGATGAACAGTGCTGGAAGGCAGGGAGAGAGAACGAGTGAAGATTAAAATATGTCTAACTAATTCTGACAGGCCCTAGAGCCTGTATGGAAATCAAATTAAGATTTACTCTAATCTATCTATGCAAAATATTATTACACTCACTGATGTAGATATACCCTTATCTCACAGTTGCAGCCACCTAGTGGTGATTTAGGAAACTGCAGCAATCAGATTAGGAAACCCATTCATTATCAGACTAAACTCAACTGACAAATGAGGGACTTCCTAATATGGAGGCCATAATCCACTAAAAACAAATAACTGAATCATATTATTTTTTCACCAAGAGCTGATATGATGAACTGTCTGGGACATCTTTTTCAGAAGAAGAAGAATATACTTCAAAATGGAAGCTAAAGCTCAAAGTGAGTCTAAAGACATGGGTTAATACTGTGTCTGCTAAACATACCAAATTGCCATCATTCACCTGAGCGTGATTGAGTCAGTCCATTTTATAAATGCATTAATTGGAAATAAAACAGCTTCTTTCCTGTCCATCCTTGAGGAGTGAGACACACACAGAGAGGCAAGTACACACACACACAGAGGAAAGTACACACACAGAGAGAGGAAAGTACACACATACAGAGAGGCAAGTACACACACACACACACAGAGGAAAGTAAACACACACACATACAGAGGAAAGTAACACACACACACACAAGTACACACACACACACACAGAGGAAAGTACACACACAGAGAGAAAGCAGAGGAAAGTACACACACACACACAGAGGAAAGTACACACACACACACAGAGGAAAGTACACACACACACACAGAGGAAAGTAAACACACACACACACAGTAACACACACACACACAGAGGCAGAGGAAAGTACACACACACACACACACACACACAGAGGAAAGTACACACACACACACAGAGGAAAGTACACACACACACACAGAGGAAAGTACACACACACACATACAGAGGAAAGTACACACACACACACAGAGGAAAGTACACACACACACACAGAGGCAGAGGAAAGTACACACACACACAGAGGAAAGTACACACACAGAGAGAGGAAAGTACACACATACAGAGGAAAGTAAACACACACACACAGAGGAAAGTACACACACACACACACAGAGGAAAGTACACACACAGAGAGGCAAGTACACACACACACACAGAGGAAAGTACACACACACACACAGAGGAAAGTAAACACACACACACACAGAGGAAAGTACACACACACACAGAGAAAGTAAACACACACACACAGAGGAAAGTACACACACACACACAGAGGAAAAACACACAGAGGAAAGTAAACACACACACACAGAGGAAAGTAAACACACACACACAGAGGAAAGTACACACACACAGTAAACACACACACACAGAGAGGCAGAGGAAAGTACACACACACACACAGAGGAAAGTACACACACACACACAGAGGAAAGTACACACACACACACAGAGGAAAGTACACACACAGAGGAGGCAAGTACACACACAGAGGCAAGTACACACACAGAGGCAAGTACACACACACACAGAGGCAAGTACACACACAGAGGCAGAGGAAAGTACACACACAGAGGCAAGTAACACACACACACAGAGGCAAGTACACACACAGAGGCAAGTACACACACACAGAGGCAAGTACACACACACAGAGGTAAACACACACACACAAGTACACACACACAGAGGCAAGTACACACACACAGAGGCAAGTACACACACACAGAGGCAAGTACACACACACAGAGGCAAGTACACACACACAGAGACTCTTTAACTTGGTTTAAAAATATCCGGAGTTGCTGAAATATTCTCCATCAATCCATAAAGGCAGATAAGGCTCCCCTGTAACCCTGGCTAGCCCTGCCAAAGATGAGGGAACACACACACACACACATTAAGAGATTAGGGCACAGCTCTGACTTTCTGCATTCCTATCAGAACGTCAGATATAGCATATAGGGTGGGACCCAGAGTCTCAGGTCTCACTGTTTTTATCACACACACCAGGAGGAAGGGGAGGGGAGATATATAGGGAGAGAAAGAAGAGGGAAAAGGAAGAGAGAGGGTGAGAGAGGTATAGATGGTGAGAGAGATTTTTTGATTGTTTATTTCACATTTATTTGTTATCTATTTCACTTTTATTTGGCAATGTAAACATATGTTTCCCATGGTCAATGAAGCCCTTTGAATTGAAATGAATTGAGAGAGAGATAGAGTAAGTAAGATAGTGAGAGCCTCGACGTTTGTTGCCTTTATCTTTTATATTTCCCTCCTCCACCATTTTTTAAGCTTTCTGGCTCCGCACCCATCAATAATGTTTTGTATAACTCAGCCAGGCTTATTCTGAAGCCAGACAACACCATCGTTCACAGCCAAACACCATGCATTTTAATCACAGTATTCTATCAATGGTTTTCTGTTATTTTTCTGCTATTTTCTGTTTCATCGATAGAGGTTAAATAACAGTCTTGCAGTCTGCCAGGCAACGTGTCTGTTAATCAACTTGGTGTTGGTGTGTGTCCAGTCGGCCTTTATTATTATTGTTATGTTTGTGTGTGTGTTAGTCTATTTCCACTGCTGATTGGGGACATTCGGAGAAGGTCATCCTGAAATGTTCAATCCCTACTGTTTTTGTATTTTGCGGTTTCATTTGTTAGTGTTTTATTTTTTTAATACTTTAACCTCAGGCTACTTTCACCACAGATGATATTTGAAGGGCAGTTGCGGTGGTCGATTGGGAACATGCAGATTTGCCTTGCTGTTTGTCCGTGAGTGTGTGTGCTGCTGTAATGTGTGATCTGTAGAGCTGGTTGGCAGGGCACTGAGCTCGCAGGGCTGTGCTGTGTTGTGTTCACTGAGGCCGAAAGGCACCGATGCAGATTCTGCCATTTACAAAGTGACACAGTGCTTACACTGTGCAAATGGGAAATAGGCTAACCAACACCAGCTGCTCATGAATGCAACATAGAGAGACTCTAGCAACACAAACACACACACATACAGCTAACTTCCGTACACAAACAATCAGAGTCCGTCTGGATCTTGGGTTTGGAGCGAACGCGGTTCCCAAGGTGAGGGACGGGATCTAAACACACGACCGGGACTTACAAAAAAAATGGAATTATTACTAAGCTTGAAGGGATTGACTTGATATTGACACTGTATAATGAATGACAGCCTCTTTTGCTGGTAGTCAACATCACCGCTAGCCACTGTATGCAAGGCCTGAACTGTCTTTGTTATAGTGGGGCGGCAGGTAGCCTAGCGTTTAAGAGCGTTGGGCTAGTAACCAAAAGGTCGCTGGTTTAAATCCCCGAGCCGGTAAAGGTGGAAAAATCTGCTGTTCTGCCCTTGAGCAAGGCAGTTAACCCCAAAACAACAACTGCTCCCTGGGCGCCATGGACGTGGATTAAGGCAGCCCCCTGCACCTTTCTGATTCAGAGGGGCTGGGTTACATGTTGAAGACAGTTGTACAACTGACTAGGTATCCCCTTTCGCTGTAGCAGCACTGTAAACACACACCCACACTCAACCTGTCTCTTTCTCTCTCTGTATCCTTCCCCAACGGTAAATTACTTTGTTAATGTCTTAAGGAATCCTCGATCTCCCTCAAAGTTCACTGCTAAGAGCAAGGGACCCACGTGCCCTGTTTAAGAAAAGACAAGAGGAGGTGAGGAACACGGAGAGACAGAAAAGAGAAGCCTGCGAGGTACTGAGCTGAAACAAACAGTAGATCACACACACAAGAAATACTTCTGGGAAGGAGAGGAGTGTTATACAGTATGGAGATGCTTTGGCAGACAGGGGGAAGGGTTGGAGAGGGTATAGGGTTGTCAGCACTGGATGGCTGGCTGACTGACTGGGTGGTAGGGTGGCTGGCTGGCTCAGCTTGTACTGTACTGTAACAAGGATCTAGAAACAGGCGAACAAGACATTTTCTTAAATGAGTTTGTTTTTCTATCACCACAGCAGAGATACAGAAATACCTCAGACATCAGGTCTTTGTGGAGAGCAGACACAGAGGAAGGAAGGAGACACTAACCATGCCCTGTAAGGAGACTGTGTTGGGTGGGAAGAGGGTGAGCTATTTGAGCATATGTTCCCAGGTAGAATAACCTGAGGCTGGTTAATAAAAACATCCCTGAGAGGAGAGAATAACAGTACGGAACAGCCTTGAACTATTTTCTATGTTTCTTTGTCTCTCAGTCTATGTGTTTCTCTCTCCCTCTCTTGGACTATCACTGACTATCACTGGCTCTCAGCGGCACTGCAGTGCAGTTGATACCCAGCCCAGGTATGAGGTCTGCCAGTATGGACCAGGGCCCAGTGCTCCCCCTACCTCCCCTCCTCCCCCTACATCCAGTCGGAGTGATAAGATAGTATCAGTTACAGCCCTGCTGAGTGCCAGCGGCATAAGTGCATCTGGAGGAGAGCAGGGAGTTGCAGAGAGA
Source organism: Oncorhynchus tshawytscha (assembly GCF_018296145.1). Classification (NCBI taxonomy): domain Eukaryota; kingdom Metazoa; phylum Chordata; class Actinopteri; order Salmoniformes; family Salmonidae; genus Oncorhynchus; species Oncorhynchus tshawytscha. The sequence goes on from NC_056459.1 coordinate 15,907,192, forward strand.
GCTGAGTTGCATGCAGATCACCTTCAGGCAGAGAGGAGAGAAAGGCCCTGGCCAGAGACATGTTCACAACATGGCCCCACATACAGTGCATTCGGAAAGTATTCAGACCACTTGAGCTTTTCCACATCTTGTTATGCTACAGCCTTATTCTAAAATGTATTTAATTGTTCTTTTTTTTACAAATCAATCTACACACAATGCCTGGAGGTACCACGTACATCTGTACAAATAACAGTACGCAAGTATAAACACCATGGAACTACGCAGCCGTCATACCGTTCAGGAAGGAGACGCGTTCTGTCTCCTAGAGATGAACGTGCTTTGGTGCGAAAAGTGCAAATCGATCCCAGAACAACAGCAAAGGACATTGTGAAGATGCTGGAGGAAACAGGTATAAAAGTATCTATATCCACAGCAAAACGAGTCCTATATCGACATAACCTGAAAGGCCGCTCAGCAAGGAAGAGGCCACTGCTTCAAAGCCACCATAAAAAAGCCAGACTACGGTTTGCAACTGCACATAGGGACAAAGATAGAACTTTTTGGAGAAATGTCCTCTGGTCTGATGAAACAAAAATAGAACTGTTTGGCCATAATGACCGTCGTTGTGTTTGGAGGAAGAAGGGGGAAGCTTGCAAGCCGAAGAACACCATCCCAACCGTGAAGCACGGGGGTGGCAGCATCATGTTGTGGACCCCCCCGCGTTGCTGCAGGAGGGACTGGTGCACTTCACAAAATAGATGGCATCATGAGCCAGGAAAATGATGTGGCTATATTGAAGCAACATCTCAAGACATCAGTCAGGAAGTTAAAGTTTGGTCCCAAATGGGTATTCCAAATGGACAATGACCCCAAGCATACTTCCAAGTTGTGGCAAAATGGCTTAAGGACAACAAAGTTAAGGTATTGGAGTGGCCATCACAAAGCCCTGACCTCAATCCCATAGAAGATTTGTGGGCAGAACTGAAAAGGCGTGTGCGAGCAAGGAGGCCTACAAACCTAACTCAGTTACACCAGCTCTGTCAGGAGGAATGGGCCAAAATTCACCCAACTTATTGTGGGAAGCTTGCTTGGAAGGCTACCCGAAACGTTTGACCCAAGTTAAACAATGTGAAGGCAATGCTACCAAATACTAATTGAGTGTATGTAAACTTCTGACCCACTGGGAATGTGATGAAAGAAATAAAAGCTGAAATAAATCATTCTCTCAACAATGATTCTGACATTTCACATTCTTAAAATAAAGTGGTGATCCTAACTGACCTAAGACAGGGAATATTTACTCGGATTAAATGTCAGGAATTGTTAAAAAACTGAGTTTAAATGTATTTGGCTAAGGTGTATTAAACTTCTGACTTAAACATCACATGACTAAAAATCACATTTACATACGTATTCAGACCCTTTACTCAGTACTTTGCTGAAGCACCTTTGGCAGCGACTACAGCACTGAGTCTTCTTGGGTATGACGCTACATGCTTGGCACACCTGTATTTGGGGAGTTTCTCCCATTCTTCTCTGCAGATCCTCTCAAGCTCTGTCAGGTTGGATGGGGAGCGCTGCTGCAAAGCTATTTCCATTTCTCTCCAAAGATGTTCGATGGGGTTCAAGTCCGGGCTCTGGCTGGGCCACTCAAGGACATTCAGAGACTTGTCCCGAAGCCACTCCTGCGTTGTCTTGGCTGTGTGCATAGGGTCGTTGTCCTGACGGAAGGTGAACCTTCACACCCAGTCTGAGGTCCTGAATGCTCTGGAGCAGGTTTTCATCAAGGATCTCCAAAGAGGCCAAACAGTTTAATCTTAGTTTCATCAGACCAGAGAATCTTGTTTCAGGGATGATAAATGGAAACAGGACGCACCTGAGCTCAATTTCAAGTCTCATAGCAAAGGGTCTGAATATTACATAAACACTTGCTAAAATTTCGAAAAACCTGTTTTCGCATTGTCATTATGGGTTATTGTGTGTAGACTGATGAAGACATTTTTTTATTTAATCAATTTTAGAATAAGGCTGTAACGTAACAACATGTGGAAGAAGTCAAGTGGGCGAGAGAGTAGAGAGGTTGAATAGGGGGCTAGGCTTAGGGGTCAAGTAGTCTGAACCAGAGTGCTTCAACTTGACATTATATCATGGTAAGTGTCAATCTGTAGCCTACATCTTCACCACAATAATATGAATCAGATCCAAACCTGTAACTTGTCTTAAATATCTCTAGCAACAAGTAATACATGTTGGGTAAGTTACATGTTTTGGGCAGTAGGGGGCACACACTACTTGCCCTATAAGCCTTAGTGTTCTCTTCTCTAAAGGAGGGTACGCCAACAAAACAATGTGTCTCTTTAATTCTACGCCAGAACACATGGCACACTGATGGATTAAAACAGGGTGGTTTACATTTAGAATCTGTCACTGAATGAAAGGGGTGAATGGGGGGCACCAGTCTGATCTCAATGAATCAAATCATCTTGAGAGAGCAGCCAAACGGCCCAACGGCCCAACGAGACACAACAAAAGGCTGCAATGTGCGCTTTTCAAAAAATGTCCTCCTTCAGCTCTGATTGGTCGCCACAAACACAAAGCATCCAATGGGCTTTCCAAAACAACCTTGCTCAGATCTGATTTACCTCCTCAGACACAAAGCTTCAGCCTCAGCCAATGCTCTTGGCCGGCATTGTTCAAAAAAGGGAAAACAAAAGAGGCCTTACTTCGTGTTCATTTGTGCTCCTCAGTCTTTTAGAGGCAAGCACTGCCTACTTATTCAAAAGTCATCACTCCACCAAACACACACACACAAAACACATCACTCAGGCAGATATAATTGAAAGACATTTGTAACCCAGGATCTTAATTCACATCCTGCATAGCTGCAGTTTAATGGTGACGGCTTCTCGCAAATAAAGCTGTTGGTAATTGAAAACAATAGTCATCAATCAGTATAATAAGCATCTCCGGCTGAGGACGAGGAGGAGAAAACACCCGCTGTTCTATCAGTCCATCAAACCTTTACGAGCATAACACACACACACACAGACACAGAAACACACACATGGTAACACGCCGTTCTCTAGTCCATCAAACCTTTAGGAGCATAACACACACACACACAGACACAGAAACACACACATGGAAACACGCCGTTCTCTAGTCCATCAAACCTTTAGGAGCATAACACACACACACAGACACAGACACAGACACACACACATGGAAACACACCGTTCTCTAGTCCATCAAACCTTTAGGAGCATAACACACACAGACACAGACACACACACATGGAAACACGCCGTTCTCTAGTCCATCAGCATTTACGAGCATATCGTCCTAATCCTTGTCACATCCACCATGGACAGCCGCCTACAAATCATCAGTGATAAGGCTTGACCAATGAACGCCCAAGGAGGAAACAAACACATGAGGAGGCCCCATAAAAGAACGAACCCCAGGCCAGTGCCTACGGCCATTCAGCATAGCTATGGAATTCAAAACAAACTCCGTGCTTACTTAGTGAACAGCTAGGGGGGACAATATCAGGGCAGAGATATGACAATGTTACTCTTTATTTTCTGTGCAAAATGTAGGATTGCCATGGTTGAATGTCATATACTGTACAACAGAATATGCAATACAAAGTAAATGTTGAAATGTTTTCTACATAATCAAACACCGTATTTGACATTTAAAGAAACAGATCTCTGGTATAAAAACATTGATTTACTAGATCAGTATATGTGAAAGTCCGAGCTGACTCAGCCTGACTGCTTCAGAACAATAGGGTGGTACCAGCCAGTCTAGTCTACCATCCCAAATGGCACCCTATTCCCTATTTAGCGCACTACTTTTAATCAGGGCTCATAGAGCTCTGGTCAGAAGGGGTGCGCTATCTATAGGGTGCCATCTTTGTTTACCCATTCCCTGGGCCACGGACCCCGTAGCATGGTCCAGAAACAACAAGACAACAATAGCAATGACAGTGGCTGTGACCTATAACAACAGCATGGGGACTTGTTTGCCTGCTGTTTCTGTCCCATGAGGGGCGACAGAGGGAGTGGCAGAGAAACAATGGGCCTGAACAGACAGAGTGTGTGGGGGGGCTGGTGACACACATGGCCCCTGAAGCACCGCTAGGCCCAACCTCCTTCTCCCACCAGCCCCATGACACCCCAAGCAGGGCAGCTACGGGGCACAATCTGGTACTGGGTCAAAGAATCCAATTAATCCATGACAGAGAGGGACGCACTTTGAGAGAAAAGGGGGACAGAGGAGAGAACTTCCAGACACTCTGTTTGAGATGGCTGAAAGAGAAAGAGAGGCAGAGAGAATGCCACAAGGGAATAGGAAATAGAACTTCATTGCCCTTCGACCTGTCAGAGTGTATGTGTGTGTGCATGCGTAATTGTGTGCTGTGTGTTATATATTGCACAACCCACTGTTGTGCATCAAAAGATGTCCAATTGTCTTCAACCCAGCTGGGAGGGGGATGACACCTTACTACACTTCGCATTTTTATCTAACTACATTCATTTCTGGGGAAATGTGAGGAGCGTCAACGACTATGTCAACGGCTCTGAACCTTCAGTTTATAACTCCTTCACTACCTCTATTTCGATCTAATCCACTAGATCACACACTAGATTTCTGAAAACTTTTGGTATTGTGCAAGTCCTCCCCAACTAGGGCACTGTGACTGATGTTAGGAATCCAATAGTGAAAATGGTGTGTGTGTGTGTGTGTGTGCGCGCGTGCGAATGTTTGTGCGTGTGAGCGTGTGCGTCTGCCAAGACGTTAATGTGAGGAACATCGCCGTTACAAATAGGGTAACAGGTGCTGCGTAAGCAGCGGTGGTGCGGTAGTAATTCCCAGAGCAGGGTCAGCTGGGGCAAGGCATAAGGGAGAGCAGGGTGTCAAGGGTATGTTACTGGCAGATAAATAATAATAAATAATGCTGTGTGATAGTCATGGTAAATAAATGTAATAGCTGAGCCATATGATTCAACACACGTCAGTGACACTCTCCTGGGGACTAAAGCGTTCTAATGGAACACCAACTCAGGCCCCATCATCATTACAGTTCAGCTACACACAGGGAGTCAGAATCAGCAGCTAGCAGGACGCTGTGAGGGAGAATCAGCAGCTAGCAGGACACAGTGAGGGAGAATCAGCAGCTAGCAGGACACAGTGAGGGAGAATCAGCAGCTAGCAGGACGCTGTGAGGGAGAATCAGCAGCTAGCAGGACGCAGTGAGGGAGAATCAGCAGCTAGCAGGACGCAGTGAGGGAGAATCAGCAGCTAGCAGGACACAGTGAGGGAGATTCAGCAGCTAGCAGGACGCAGTGAGGGAGAATCAACAGCTAGCAGGACGCAGTGAGGGAGAATCAGCAGCTAGCAGGACGCAGTGAGGGAGAATCAACAGCTAGCAGATCACAGTGAGGGAGAATCAACAGCTAGCAGATCTCAATGAGGGAGAGAGGGTGGGTAAGTGAGAAGGAAAGAGATTGACAGAGAATTATGACATGGACAGGAGCGAGAGAGAGGAGCCAAGGTTCTCATCACCGGGGTTGTCTCTGTCTTTGCCTTAATCAAGGCTTTGAAAGTCTCTCTCTCTTTTTCCTCGCCGGCCTGTTAACAGCAGGGCTGGAGATCCCATGCCTGTAGAGAGGTGATCAATCAGAGAGTTGGTCCTGCAAGGCAAACGCCGTCCTGGTCGGGCCACTACACAGCTGCTCTCTACCTCGCCGCATCCTCCAAAACACCCGCTTGACGACAGTGATGAATTAGAAAACGTTCAGTGTGTTTAGGAGTCTCAGACTCCACTCTTCTGCATAATAACTGCTGCGTAGCATGCTCTAATCTCACTCCCCCTGTCCTCTCTTCCCCTCATCTTTCAAGTCCTCCTATCTTCTTTTCTTTAACGACTTTGCTGTCTCTCTGTCGTGTTGACGTATCTATTCCTCTTGGTGCCAAGTAGACTTGGGAGGTATACCGGAGTATATGTTTTTTCAATACCGTTGAACCTATTATTTTTAACATTTTAAAATTTACATTTTTATAAAAGTGTATATTTGTAGCTACTTTCTAAGTAAATATCTGCAGTCAACTTCTGCAATACGCTGTGAGATAAAGATTTTGTTCTTCATTTCACCTCTCATGTAATATTTAATTATGAAGCCAACCGGTAGTCCCCAGTTACATGGTATTTGTTTACAAGCACACAACACGAGAGACCGAAACCTTGTGAGTCACTCAATGTTGTGCAGCACACACCAGGTGATCTAGTTACATTATGGAAATCGCAACTAAATGTTTGCCAGCTAGATATCTTATAACTATTAAGTGAACTGTCTAAAATGTGCTAAATGTGGCCTCCCGACTGACGCAGCGGTCTAAGGTTCGATCCCAGGCTGTAACACAACCGGCCATCGTCGGGAGTCCCATAGGGCGGTGCACTATTGGCCCAGCATCGTCCGGGTTAGGGTAGGGTTTGGCTGGGGGGGGGGTGTTAACTTGGCTCATCGCATTCCTGTGACTCCTTGTGGCGGCCTGAGAGCCTGCGATCGTCAGATGAATGGTGTTAAAATTGTATAAATTGTTTGCTATGCACTCATTAGCATTCTCTATGGGATTTTACATGTACTTGTTACCATTGCTAACCTTCGGATTGCAGAGGCTTTGAAAATAGCACCTCCCTTATGTTCAGTGCCGGTATTTCCGAATATCCTGGGATAGCACAAGGTCAGTACGAAGGTATGACAATCTGGATACCGCCCAAACCTAGCCAAGTATCTGACGTTCACCTTGCTAAGGCAAGCGAACTCAGAGTTTTTGAGTAGCTAGTTGAGCATTCAACCATTCATACAACAGACACAGTATTACAACCAGGGTCTGGAGCCACTTCAGAGTACTGAGATCCTACTGGTGTATTCAATTGCAGTATGATCTCCCCTGGGACTAAACCAAGGCTGGCGGCATAAAAGCTACCTAAGAGCAGAACAAGTGGGACACACACACACACACACAGCTATGTCTTACTATACTTGTGAGGACCAACAATGGATTCATTCAAAATCCTATTTCCCCTCACCCTAACTACTAACCCATAACCCTAATTCTAACCCTAACCCCTAAAAAAGCCTTTTTACATTTTAAATATCTGAATATTATTTGGTTTAATATTCGTGAGGACTTTTGGTACTCACAACTATTGTAAAATGTGTCCACACACATGCACACACTCATGCGCACGCGCCTAAACACACACCTTGAGGGTAGTCCTCTAAAAAATGAGGTATCTTATTCCGTACGGCTCAGTGCTCTGCTCTAACGATCTGCTATGAGGATCTGCTCTGAGGATCTGCTCTGAGGGTCTGCTCTGAGGGTCTGCTCTGAGGGTCTGCTCTGAGGGTCTGCTCTGAGGGTCTGCTCTGAGGATCTGCTCTAAGGATCTGCTCTAAGGGTCTGCTCTGAGGGTCTTGAGAGATGGGATAAAGCTCATTGAGCAGAGCTGTCACAGTACTCCATGAACACTGAAGACTCATCATACAGCTAGCCCCAGGCAGTGGAACTGAAACCCTCTACACAGAGGAATGTCTGTATTGCCTTACTGAGTGTTTCTCTGTATCTCTGTCCATCTTCTTCATGCAACCCTGATCCTGGGTTTTACAGGCACTGTGGTAATGATTTCCAATGAGTTACTAATACTGTACATTTCAAATAAACTTGAGCTTGAAAACATAAAGAAAGGAAAGCCAACACACGCTGCTCGCAGGCTTTATTCTTGCACCAACATGGATGTTTCAGCTGGAATAACCTTCGTCATCTGCTTCAATAACCTGTGTAGGAAGGACACTCGTGTGGCCCCAGTTTGTGTGGCCTGGTGTGTGAAGAAAACACAGTACATCTGCAAAAAGAGACAGGAACCTGGATGGGTCATTAAAATGAAATACATGAGGCATGGAACCAGTACCAAATAAAGCTGAAGTCTAGGACAAGTATATTTTAGTTAGGTGTCAATGCATCATGCTGTATGAGGCACAACCCAGGAACGATATGTTTTATTCCTTAAGCTTTGAGATATGACTTCTCGCTCAGTTCAGTGCTCATATGTATGTATTATTTGGGGGCTTAGCTCACAAAGAGCTTTCGGAATGATGACGAAGAGCTCTGTAGAAGCGTTGTGCACTGTGTGTGTGTGTGCTTACCATGGGAACCCGTGCACTGTGGCTGGTCTTATATTTCCCATTAATCACGCACTAGCTGGCATTGCCCTGAGAGATGACAAACCTAACACACACACTCGCAAACCAACACAGCCCCACCACAGAGGATGAAGGATGGAAAACAACAACTGCCAAGTAGGGGTGAAATTAAGATTCAGGATTATGTTTTCACTGTGATACACCTGACACACTAGCTAAATTGTTCCCCAACTCTTTTTTCCCCAATTTTTTTGACTCTCAATCTCTATCTTTCTCCAACACTCTTTCTCTGTCTCTCAATATCCCTCTTTCTCTCACTCACTCAATTTCTATTACTCTCTCTCTCTCTCTTGCTCTCGTTGCCTCCTCCCATGCACACAACACACCAGGGTTTCCGTTAGCCAGCAATTGGCTGCTTTTGGCCGATAAAAAAAGCATTAAAGCCGATAAATCAAACTGTTGCCGACCAAAATGACCAGTAGAAAAAAAATTGAATTGCAAAATAATGCTTTTTATTAATTTATGGAAATACCATTCTATGAAAATACATTTGACCTTCCTGCTTACCAGTCTATCTGCTAATTTGCATCATTTTATGGAATTAAATTGTCCTGTGTGAATTTTTGTTAGCCATCATTTTCTTATTTATCCAACACAACTATCACATGCGCACAATATAGTCTATTTTGAGCGTAATTTTTATTTCATATCATGAGGCATGTCTTACCTTGCTTCAAAGCAGTTTATAGGCAAAAATACAATCATGGAAACGTGGAGGCAATTATTTATAAAGACTTCATAGGCGGCAAGTGAGTTTCAAGTTTGGTGAAGCTTACAACTTATTCTACCATTTCTACAGTTCTGCATGCCTGTTATAATTTTCATATACACATTATTGTTGAACAGTTTAATTTCAATCAAAATCATTGTCACTTGGTTAATCATAAAAATATGAATTAAAATGATAAACTTCTAAAAGTTAACTAATGATCACCAGCCGATGCCATATGGGCATATATTGGTACACCATGATCCATTGGCGGCTAGAAAAAACTTAGGAATTGAACTCATAGCCTATAGGCCAATGCAGCAGTATGCCTATAACTACCATTGCTTCTTCACACCGAGGGTTTGGGAGTATCAATGGCGATATTGTTGGAATGATTTTTCAGCTAACTTACTGTGAGGAACAATAGTTTTAACATATCATTCGCAATGAATGTTAAAAAAAAACACTTTCCTACGTTTCTGAACTTCCATGAGCTCAGGCACACGCGATCCCTCAACATTATCAGAGGAACCAGACACTGCTCATTGCTCACACGCGATCCCTCAACATTATCAGAGGAACCAGACACTGCTCATTGCTCACACGCGATCCCTCAACATTATCAGAGGAACCAGACACTGCTCATTGCTCACACGCGATCCCTCAACATTATCAGAGAAACCAGACACTGCTCATTGCTCACACGCGATCCCTCAACATTATCAGAGAAACCAGACACTGCTCATTGCTCACACGCGATCCCTCAACATTATCAGAGAAACCAGACACTGCTCATTGCTCACACGCGATCCCTCAACATTATCAGAGAAACCAGACACTGCTCATTGCTCACACGCGATCCCTCAACATTATCAGAGGAACCAGACACTGCTCATTGCTCACATGCGATCCCTCAACATTATCAGAGGAACCAGACACTGCTCATTGCTCACACGCGATCCCTCAACATTATCAGAGAAACCAGACACTGCTCATTGCTCACACGCGATCCCTCAACATTATCAGAGAAACCAGACACTGCTCATTGCTCACACACGATCCCTCAACATTATCAGAGGAACCAGACACTGCTCATTGCTCACACATTGCGATCCCTCAACATTATCAGAGGAACCAGACACTGCTCATTGCTCACACGCGATCCCTCAACATTATCAGAGAAACCAGACACTGCTCATTGCTCACACGCGATCCCTCAACATTATCAGAGGAACCAGACACTGCTCATTGCTCACACGCGATCCCTCAACATTATCAGAGGAACCAGACACTGCTCATTGCTCACACGCGATCCCTCAACATTATCAGAGAAACCAGACACTGCTCATTGCTCACACGCGATCCCTCAACATTATCAGAGGAACCAGACACTGCTCATTGCTCACACGCGATCCCTCAACATTATCAGAGGAACCAGACACTGCTCATTGCTCACACGCGATCCCTCAACATTATCAGAGGAACCAGACACTGCTCATTGCTCACACGCGATCCCTCAACATTATCAGAGAAACCAGACACTGCTCATTGCTCACACGCGATCCCTCAACATTATCAGAGGAACCAGACACTGCTCATTGCTCACACGCGATCCCTCAACATTATCAGAGGAACCAGACACTGCTCATTGCTCACACGCGATCCCTCAACATTATCAGAGGAACCAGACACTGCTCATTGCTCACACGCGATCCCTCAACATTATCAGAGAAACCAGACACTGCTCACTGCTCACATGGAGCACTCCAAACAAGACAATGAAAACATTGACAAATCTTGTAAATGATGGTTATAAAATGAACCAATACTTGTTTCTCACAAGTGTAGCAGGTTGTGAACTCTGCAAACAACATTTATACTCCAAGAATGAGAACGGTAAATGACTGTAATTAATAAATGCATTAACAGAAATGAGTGTAACCAAATGATGGGGATGAATGGTACATTTACTACTGGTGACATATGTCACGGTGAATTGATACAAAAATTAAAAATAAAGGGCAAACTATTCACACAAAGAAACAATAAATGCAGTCCAGCCATTCTGGGGAGAGAGACTCGCCGAGGCTAAATCTTCTCCACACACTCCTCCCCTTCTTATTTTCTGAAGATGTTTAATTATACTGAAGACACATTATCTTCACACATATTTTAAATGCATTTCACTGACAACCGCAACTCAATTATCAACTAGACCTATTGTCATGATTGCTGCCCAAATTGCGGGCTTCCCAAATAGGCATAGGCCTACGAGGAATTTTGTTAAAGAAGCTAGTGTTCCCAGATTCCTCTGTGGCTAAGACATGCGTTCTGGTGAAGTATTTTGAGTGATTTGATTTATTTATGTATAGACAGGAGTAATTATATCATGTTGGCATGATGTATATCATGTTGGCATGATGTATATCATGTTGGCACATTTCCATTTACTTCCCTATTGGACCCACCACTATGCCATTTCTCTCCTGTTCTATTGGTTTTCATATCAACTTTCTTTCGTTGTCCAGAACCAAAAGCACAATCCTAGTTATATTAGCAATCCATCCTAGTTGATGCATGTTTAGATTCCCCCTCTTTATAAGTTTCTAAAAGAGATGTTCATCTATGTCATGTGGAACAGAATGTGTAGAATGGTGTTTTCCCGGGAATTGCATTTTGGCAAATGTTTGAAAATGACGTTTTATTGTCTGCTTCATTACATGAGCTGCATGTTCTGTTTAGATTCATTATAATCTACATGTGATTCCTGTCATTGTGATCACCGTGGGTGGACACCCTAATGGGTTATGCACCCAATGTATATGGGTCCGGTACATTTCTCAAATGACCGGTACATTAAAGTCTTCCCGTCACGTTGTCCGGCGCCACATTCTCCTAACGGAAACCCTGACACACAAACGTATGTGTGAAGTAGTGGACTGGTCTTAGGAGATTACCAGGACAGGCTGAAAATTAGCCTGTGGTTCCAGTCCCTATTACCATCAATAGCCTTGTGGAAATGAAGAGAATCCACAAAAAATAGGCTCTCTCCTTTTCCCCACATGGCCCTTCACATTTAACGTGCTTAGCTTCAAACATCGTGCTATGAACGACATACTAGGACCACTAAATGCACAGAGACACACATATAACAGTACTGTACACATGTTGCATATGAAAGAAATAACACGTGCTGTACTGGCAAACATATGGGCACAAAGGCAATCATAGCACCAGAAAGCATAAACTGGTATACGGTTCAAAGGTGTATACACACATTATCTCTCTCAAACACACAAACAACACTACAGAGTATCTGGTTGTTCTATTAGACTTATTCCTTCTTGTCAAAATGGCAGCATGTTAACCCCTCTGCCTTCATCCTGCTCAGAACAGACAGGTGGGAGAAAACAAAGGAACTGTGGAATCACAGCTGTGGAGTGGTACCTGCAGGCACTGAGATCACAGGCATCACACACACACACACACACACACACACATGATGCAGTCATCAACTGGAGTGCTGGCATTACTCAATATTGCTGTAATACGAAAGCTCAGTCCTACCCCAACAAACTGTCTATAAACACACTTGGATTCCCCTACGGGGGTGAGAGGGGAAAACATGCCCATACGAGAGCTTAGATTTAGCAGATGATCTTTAAGATGATGGTTTCTCAAATGACTGCCTCGCCTGGTTCACCAACTACTTCTCTGATAGAGTTCAGTGTGTCATTTCGGAGGGCCTGTTGTCCGGACCTCTGGCAGTCTCTATGGGGGTACCACAGGGTTCAATTCTCGGGCCGACTAGACATCAATGATGTCGCTCTTGCTGCTGGTGATTCTCTGATCCACCTCTATGCAGACAACAACATTCTGTATACCTCTGGCCCTTCTTTGGACACTGTGTTAACTAACCTCCAGACGAGCTTCAATGCCATACAGCTCTCCTTCCATGGCCTCCAACTGCTCTTAAATGCAAATAAAACTAAATGCATACTATTCAACCGATCGCTACCTGCACCTACCCGCCTGTCCAACATCACTACTCTGGACGGCTCTGACTTAGAATACGTGGACAACTACAAATACCTAGGTGTCTGGTTAGACTGTAAACTCTCCTTCCAGACCCATATCAAACATCTCCAATCCAAAGTTAAATCTAGAATTGGCTTCCTATTTCGCAACAAAGCATCCTTCACTCATGCTGCCAAACATACCCTTGTAAAACTGACCATCCTACCAATCCTCGACTTTGGCGATGTCATTTACAAAATAGCCTCCAATACCCTACTCAACAAATTGGATGCAGTCTATCACAGTGCAATCCGTTTTGTCACCAAAGCCCCATATACTACCCACCATTGCGACCTGTACGCTCTCGTTGGCTGGCCCTCGCTTCATACTCGTCGCCAAACCCACTGGCTCCATGTCATCTACAAGACCCTGCTAGGTAAAGTCCCCCCTTATCTCAGCTCGCTGGTCACCATAGCATCTCCCACCTGTAGCACACGCTCCAGCAGGTATATCTCTCTAGTCACCCCCATAACCAATTCTTTCTTTGGCCGCCTCTCCTTCCAGTTCTCTGCTGCTAATGACTGGAACGAACTACAAAAATCTCTGAAACTGGAAACACTTATCTCCCTCACTAGCTTTAAGCACCAACTGTCAGAGCAGCTCACAGATTACTGCACCTGTACATAGCCCACCAATAATTTAGCCCAAACAACTACCTCTTTCCCAACTGTATTTAATTTATTTATGCAAAACTACCATTCCAGTGTTTTACTTGCTATATTGTATTTACTTTGCCACCATGGCCTTTTTTGCCTTTACCTCTCTTCTCACCTCATTTGCTCACATTGTATATAGACTTGTTTATACTGTATTATTGACTGTATGTTTGTTTTACTCCATGTGTAACTCTGTGTCGTTGTATCTGTCGAACTGCTTTGCTTTATCTTGGCCAGGTCGCAATTGTAAATGAGAACTTGTTCTCAACTTGCCTACCTGGTTAAACAAAGGTGAAATAAAATAAATAAAAATAAATACTGTATTTATTTATTTATCTTGCTCCTTTGCACCCCAGTATCTCTACTTGCACATTCATCTTCTGCACATCTACCATTCCAGTGTTTAATTGTTATACTGTAATTACTTCACCACCATGGCCTATTTATTGCCTTACCTCCCTTATCCTACCTCATTTGCACACACTGTATATCAACTTGTTCTACTGTATTATTGACTGTATGTTTGTTTATTCCATGTGTAACTCTGTGTTGTTGTATGTGTCAAACTGCTTTGCTCTATTTTGGCCAGGTCGCAGTTGTAAATGAGAAGTTGTTCTCAACTAGCCTACCTGGTTAAATAATGGTGAAATAAAATACGAAAATTAAACCAGTGCCCACAACTAATGAAGGCCAAACAACCACATACCATGATCAAGAAAAACTATTCAAATGTATATCTCTTCTTCCACTCATAATGTATCTTGGCCTCATAATAAGGGTTATTTAATTGGGGTCGAGCATTAATTTTATTACATTAATTCCAGGATTATTCCTGGGTTACAGCAGTACCCAAAGACGTCATCGTTATTTCCCTTCAAAGAGTAGACAGAGCACTGCATATATTACATTTTTATATAAAGGGGACTTGTATGACTTTACATCTAAACCCATTAAGCTCCATGCGCAGAATATTATGATCACAATATTTTGCCCAATGCGGTCGTCTCAAGTATCACACAAAAAGCAAAGTAAAGCTAAAAACATGGGGTCTAAATTTGAAAACTTCACTAACTTTTAATGACTTTCTATCTAATTTTCTCTTTTTATACTTCCTAGTTAGTGAACGAGAGAGAGAGAGATAATATACAGCTAGGTACAGGCACGAACGCATGCACAGACTCTCACACACACATGCTCACACACATGCACACACACACACACACACACACACACACACACACACACACACACACACACACACACACACACACACACACACACACACACACACACACACACACACACACACACACACACACTACACACATACATTTTATGTATCACTTCTCACTTTTACTATCACTTCCGGCGCCGACAGAGATGGCCGCCTCGCTTCGCGTTCCTAGGAAACTATGCAGTGTTTTGTTTTTTTACGTGTTATTTCTTACATTAGTACCCCAGGTCATCTTAGGTTTCATTACATACAGTCGAGAAGAACTACTGAATATAAGATCAGCGTCAACTCACCATCAGTACGACCAAGAATATGTATTTCGTGACGCGGATCCTGTGTTCTGCCTTTCAACCAGGACAACGGAATGGATCCTATGCGGCGACCCAAAAAAACGACTCCGAAAAAGAGGGAAACGAGGCGGTCTTCTGGTCAGACTCCGGAGACGGGCACATCGTGCACCACTCCCTAGCATTCTTCTCGCCAATGTCCAGTCTCTTGACAACAAGGTTGATGAAATCCGAGCAAGGGTAGCATTCCAGAGGGACATCAGAGACTGTAACGTTCTTTGCTTCACGGAAACATGGCTCACTGGAGAGACGCTATCCGAGGCGGTGCAGCCAGCGGGTTTCTCCACGCATCGCGCCGACAGAAACAAACATCTTTCTGGTAAGAAGAGGGGCGGGGGCGTATGCCTTATGGCTAACGAGACATGGTGTGATGAAAGAAACATACAGGAACTCAAATCCTTCTGTTCACCTGATTTAGTATTCCTCACAATCAAATGTAGACCGCATTATCTACCAAGAGAATTCTCTTCGATTATAATCACAGCCGTATATATCCCCCCCCAAGCAGACACATCGATGGCTCTGAACAAACTTTATTTGACTCTTTGCAAACTGGAATCCATTTATCCGGAGGCTGCATTCATTGTAGCTGGGGATTTTAACAAGGCTAATCTGAAAACAAGACTCCCTAAATTTTATCAGCATATCGATTGCGCAACCAGGGGTGGAAAAACCTTGGATCATTGTTACTCTAACTTCCGCGACGCATATAAGGCCCTGCCCCGCCCTCCTTTCGGAAAAGCTGACCACGACTCCATTTTGTTGATCCCTGCCTACAGACAGAAACTAAAACAAGAGGCTCCCACGCTGAGGTCTGTCCAACGCTGGTCCGACCAAGCTGACTCCACACTCCAAGACTGCTTCCATCACATGGACTGGGATATGTTTCGTATTGCGTCAGATAACAATATTGACGAATACGCTGATTCGGTGTGCGAGTTCATTAGAACGTGCGTTGAAGATGTCGTTCCCATAGCAACGATTAAAACATTCCCTAACCAGAAACTGTGGATTGATGGCAGCATTCGCATGAAACTGAAAGCGCGAACCACTGCTTTTAATCAGGGCAAGGTGACTGGTAACATGACCGAATACAAACAGTGCAGCTATTTCCACCGCAAGGCTATCAAACAAGCTAAGCGTCAGTACAGAGACAAAGTAGAATCTCAATTCAACGGCTCAGACACAAGAGGCATGTTGCAGGGTCTACAGTCAATCACGGACTACAAGAAGAAATCCAGCCCAGTCACGGATCAGGATGTCTTGCTCCCAGGCAGACTAAATAACTTTTTTGCCCGCTTTGAGGACAATACAGTGCCACTGACACGGCCTGCAACGAAAACATGCGGACTCTCCTTCACTGCAGCCGAGGTGAGTAAGACATTTAAACGTGTTAACCCTCGCAAGGCTGCAGGCCCAGACGGCATCCCCAGCCGCGCCCTCAGAGCATGTGCAGACCAGCTGGCCGGTGTGTTTACGGACATATTCAATCAATCCCTATACCAGTCTGCTGTTCCCACATGCTTCAAGAGGGCCACCATTGTTCCTGTTCCCAAGAAAGCTAAGGTAACTGAGCTAAACGACTACCGCCCCGTAGCACTCACATCCGTCATCATGAAGTGCTTTGAGAGACTAGTCAAGGACCATATCACCTCCACCCTACCTGACACCCTAGACCCACTCCAATTTGCTTACCGCCCAAATAGGTCCACAGACGATGCAATCTCAACCACACTGCACACTGCCCTAACCCATCTGGACAAGAGGAATACCTATGTGAGAATGCTGTTCATCGACTACAGCTCGGCATTCAACACCATAGTACCCTTCAAGCTCGTCATCAAGCTCGAGACCCTGGGTCTCGACCCCGCCCTGTGCAACTGGGTACTGGACTTCCTGACGGGCCGCCCCCAGGTGGTGAGGGTAGGCAACAACATCTCCACCCCGCTGATCCTCAACACTGGGGCCCCACAAGGGTGCGTTCTGAGCCCTCTCCTGTACTCCCTGTTCACCCACGACTGCGTGGCCACGCACGCCTCCAACTCAATCATCAAGTTTGCGGACGACACAACAGTGGTAGGCTTGATTACCAACAACGATGAGACGGCCTACAGGGAGGAGGTGAGGGCCCTCGGAGTGTGGTGTCAGGAAAATAACCTCACACTCAACGTCAACAAAACTAAGGAGATGATTGTGGACTTCAGGAAACAGCAGAGGGAACACCCCCCTATCCACATCGATGGAACAGTAGTGGAGAGGGTAGCAAGTTTTAAGTTCCTCGGCATACACATCACAGACAAACTGAATTGGTCCACTCACACAGACAGCATCGTGAAGAAGGTGCAGCAGCGCCTCTTCAACCTCAGGAGGCTGAAGAAATTCGGCTTGCCACCAAAAGCACTCACAAACTTCTACAGATGCACAATCGAGAGCATCCTGGCGGGCTGTATCACCGCCTGGTACGGCAACTGCTCCGCCCACAACTGTAAGGCTCTCCAGAGGGTAGTGAGGTCTGCACAACGCATCACCGGGGGCAAACTACCTGCCCTCCAGGACACCTACACCACCCGATGTTACAGGAAGGCCATAAAGATCATCATTGACATCAACCACCCGAGCCACTGCCTGTTCACCCCGCTATCATCCATAAGGCGAGGTCAGTACAGGTGCATCAAAGCTGGGACCGAGAGACTGAAAAACAGCTTCTATCTCAAGGCCATCAGACTGTTAAACAGCCACCACTAACATTGAGTGGCTGCTGCCAACACACTGACACTGACACTGACTCAACTCCAGCCACTTTAATAATGGGAATTGATGGGAAATGATGTAAATATATCACTAGCCACTTTAAACAATGCTACCTTATATAATATTACTTACCCTACATTATTCATCTCATATGCATACGTATATACTGTACTCTATATCATCGACTGCATCCTTATGTAATACATGTATCACTAGCCACTTTAACTATGCCACTTTGTTTACATACTCATCTCAGATGTATATACTGTACTCGATACCATCTACTGTATCTTGCCTATGCTGCTCTATACCATCACTCATTCATATATCCTTATGTACATATTCTTTATCCCCTTACACTGTGTATAAGACAGTAGTTTTGGAATTGTTAGTTAGAATACTTGTTGGTTATTACTGCATTGTCGGAACTAGAAGCACAAGCATTTCGCTACACTCGCATTAACATCTGCTAACCATGTGTATGTGACAAATAAGATTTGATTTGATTTGATTTTAGAATGTTATTTTACTGTCCCCAGCACAACGTGCACCTGTGTAATGATCATGCTGTTAATCATCTTCTTGATATGCCATACCTGTCAGGTGGATGGATTATCATGGCAAAGGAGAAATGTTAACTTCTTAATTGTTTTCATTCTGTTTCATCTACACTGAGTATACCACACATTAGGAAGACCTAGGGCTGTTGCGGAGACCGTATTACCACCAAACTGGCGGTCGCGAGACATGGTCACAGTCAAATTCCACATGACCATTTAGTCATATATACACTACCTTTCAAAAGTTTGGGGTCACTTAGAAATGTCCTTGTTTTTGAAAGAAATGCAACACTTTTGGTCCACTAAAATAACGTTAAATAGATCAGAAATACAGTGTAGATATTGTTAATGTTGTAAATGATATCTACAGTTGAAGTCGGAAGTTTACATACACCTTAGCCAACTACATTTGAACTCAGTTTTTAACCATTCCTGACATTTAATCCTAGTAAAATGCCCAGTTTTAGGTCATTTAGGATCACCACTTTATTTTAAGGATGTGAAATGTCAGAATAATAGTAGAAAGAAGGATTTAGTTCAGCTTTTATTTCATCACATTCCCAGTGGGTCAGAAGTCCACATACACTCAATTCGTACTTGGTAGCATTGCCTTTAAATTGTTTAACTTGGGGAAATGTTTTGAGTAGCCTTCCACAAGCTTCCCACAATAAGTTGGGTGAATTTTGGCCCATTCCTCCTGACAGAGCTGATGTAACTGAGTCAGGTTTGTAGGCCTCCTTGCTCGCACAAGCTTTTTCAGTTCTGCCGACAAATTTTCTATAGGATTGAGGTCAGGCCTTTGTGATGACCACTCCATTACCTTGACTTTGTTGTCCTTTTATGGCATGTTGCCACAACTTTGGAAGTATTCGTGGGGTCATTGTCCATTTGGAAGACCCATTTGCGACCAAGCTTTAACTTCCTGACTGATGTCTTGAGATGTTGCTTCAACCACTAGGCTACCCAGGCGGCAGGGTAGCCTAGTGGTTAGAGTGTTGGACTAGTAACCGGAAGGTTGCGAGTTCAAATCCCTGAGCTGACAAGGTACAAATCTGTCATTTTCCCTGGAACAAGCAGTTAACCCACTGTTCCTAGGCTGTTGTTGAATATAAGAATTTGTTCTTAACTGACTTTCCTAGTCAAATAAAATATATCCACATAATACTCCTACCTTCATGATGCCATCTATTTTGTGAAGTGCACCACTCCCTCCTGCAGCAAAGCAGGAGGGATGCTAACAACATGATGCTGCCACCCCCGTGCCTCACGTTTGGGATGGTGTTCTTCGGCTTGCAAGCCTCCTCCTTTTTCCTCTAAACATAACGATGATCATTATGGCCAAACAGTTCTATTTTTGTTTCATCAGACCAGAGGACATTTCTCGAAGAAATATGATCTTTGTCCCCATGTGCAGTTGTAAACCGTAATCTGTCTTTTTCATGGCGGTTTTGGAGCAGTGGCTTCTTCCTTGCTGAGCGGCCTTTCAGGTTATGTCGATATAGGACTCGTTTTACTGTGGATATAGATACTTTTGTACCTGTTTCCTCCAGCATCTTCACAAGGTCCTTTGCTGTTGTTCTGGGATTGATTTGCACTTTTCGTACCAAAGCACATTCATCTCTAGGAGACAGAATGCCACTCTCCTTCCTGAATGGTATGCCGGTGGCGTGGTCCCATGGTGTTAATACTTGCGTACTATGGTTTGTACAGATGAATGTGGTACCTTCAGGCATTTGGAAATTGCTCCCAAGGATGATCCAGGCTTGTGGAGGTCTACAATTTCTTTCTGAGGTCTTGGCTGATTTATTTTGATTTTCACATGACGTCAAGCAAAGATGCTCTGAGTTTGAATGTAGGCCTTGAAATACATCCACAGGTATGTCAATTAGCCCATCAGAAGCTTCTAAAGCTATGACATATTATTCTGGAATTTCCCAAGCTGTTTAAAGGCACAGTCAACTTAGTATATGTAAACTTCTGACCCACTGGAATTGTGATACAGTGAATTATAAGTGAAATAATCTGTCTGTAAACAATTGTTGGAAAAATGACTTGTGTCATGCACAAAGTAGATGTCCTAACTGACTTCCCAAAACTATAGTTTCTAACAATAAATGTGTGGAGTAGTTGAAAAATGGGTTTTAATGACTCCAAACTAAGTGTATGTAAAACATCCGACTTCAACTGTACATAGGCGTACAGAGGCCCATTATCAGCAACCATCACTCCTGTGTTCCAATGGCACGTTGTGATCACCTGATCAGTAAAAATTCCGTCTCTCACAGAACTGTTAGTTTTTCTTTAAGAATCCCTCCTGTTCTCCACTCATTACCTGTATTAACTGCACCTGTTTTAACTCGTTACCTGTATAAAAGACACCTGTCCACACACTCAATCAAACAGACT
This sequence comes from Oncorhynchus tshawytscha, assembly GCF_018296145.1. NCBI lineage: Eukaryota > Metazoa > Chordata > Actinopteri > Salmoniformes > Salmonidae > Oncorhynchus > Oncorhynchus tshawytscha. The sequence goes on from NC_056459.1 coordinate 15,928,187, forward strand.
CCAACCTCTCCTCAATGGCCAAGACCAGAGAGCCGTGTAAGGACATCAGGGTTAAATTGTAGACCTGCACAAGGCTGGGATGGGCTACAGGACAATAGGCAAGCAGCTTGGTGAGAAGGCAACAACTGTTGGAGCAATTATTAGAAAATGGAAGAAGTTCAAGATGACGGTCAATCACCCTCGGTCTGGGGCTCCATGCAAGATCTCACCTCGTGGGGCATCAATGATCATGAGGAAGGGATCAGCCCAGAACTACACGGCAGGACCTGGTCAATGACCTGAAGAGAGCTGGGACCACAGTCTCAAAGAAAACCATTAGTAACACACTACCCCGTCATGGATTAAAATCCTGCAGCGCACGCAAGGTCCCCCTGTTGAAGCCAGCGCAGGCCCGTTTGAAGTTTGCCATTTACCATCTGGATGATCCAGAGGAGGAATGGGAGAAGGTAATGTGGTCTGATGAGACAAAATAGAGCTTTTTGGTCTAAACTCCACTCGCCGTGTTTGGAGGAAGAAGAAGGATGAGTACAACCCCAAGAACACCATACAAACCGTGAAGCATGGAGGTGAAAACATCATTCTTTGGGGATGCTTTTCTGCAAAGGAGACAGGACGACTGCACCGCATTGAGGGGAGGATGGATGGGGCCATGTATTGCGAGATCTTGGCCAACAACCTCCTTCCCTCAGTAAGAGCATTGAAGATGGGTCATGGCTGGGTCTTCCAGCATGACAACAACCCGAAACACACAGCCAGGGCAACTAAGGAGTGGCTCCGTAAGAAGCATCTCAAGGTCCTGGAGTGGCCTGGCCAGTCTCCAGACCTGAACCCAATAGAAAATCTTTGTAGTCTCAACCTTTAAGTCTTTACTGAAGACTTATCTCTTCAGTGGGTCGTATGATTGAGTGTAGTCTGGCCAGGAGTGGGAAGGTGAACGGAAAGGCTCTGGAGCAACGAACCGCCCTTGCTGTCTCTGCCTGGCCGGTTCCCCTCTTTCCACTGGGATTCTCTGCCTCTAACCCTATTACAGGGGCTGAGTCACTGGCTTACTGGGGCTCTCTCATGCCGTCCCTGGAGGGGGTGCGTCACCTGAGTGGGTTGATTCACTGTTGTGGTCATCCTGTCTGGGTTGGCGCCCCCCCTTGGGTTGTGCCATGGCGGAGATCTTTGTGGGCTATACTCGGCCTTGTCTCAGGATGGTAAATTGGTGGTTGAAGATATCCCTCTAGTGGTGTGGGGGCTGTGCTTTGACAGAGTGGGTGGGGTTTTATCCTTCCTGTTTGGCCCTGTCCGGGGGTGTCCTCGGATGGGGCCACAGTGTCTCCTGACCCCTCCTGTCTCAGCCTCCAGTATTTATGCTGCAGTAGTTTATGTGTCGGGGGGCTAGGGTCAGTTTGTTATATCTGGAGTACCTCTCCTGTCCTATTTGGTGTCCTGTGTGAATCTAGGTGTGCGTTCTCTAATTCTCTCTTTCTCTCTCTCTCTCGGAGGACCTGAGCCCTAGGACCATGCCCCAGGACTACCTGACATGATGACTCCTTGCTGTCCCCAGTCCACCTGGCCGTGCTGCTGCTCCAGTTTCAACTGACCTGAGCCCTAGGACCATGCCCCAGGACTACCTGACATGATGACTCCTTGCTGTCCCCAGTCCACCTGACCGTGCTGCTGCTCCAGTTTCAACTGTTCTGCCTTATTATTATACGACCATGCTGGTCATTTATGAACATTTGAACATCTTGGCCATGTTCTGTTATAATCTCCACCCGGCACAGCCAGAAGAGGACTGGCCACCCCACATAGCCTGGTTCCTCTCTAGGTTTCTCCCTAGGTTTTGGCCTTTCTAAGGAGTTTTTCCTAGCCACCGTGCTTCTACACCTGCATTGCTTGCTGTTTGGGGTTTTAGGCTGGGTTTCTGTACAGCACTTTGAGATATCAGCTGATGTACGAAGGGCTATATAAATAAATAAATGTAAAAAAAAAATAAAAAAAATTTGTAGGGAGCTGAAAGTCCGTATTGCCCAGCGACAGCCCCCAAACCTGAAGAATCTGGAGAAGGTCTGTATGGAGGAGTGGGCTAAAATACCTGCTGCAGTGTGTGCAAACCTGGTCAAGAATTACAGGAAACGTATGATCTCTGTAATTTTAAATAAAGGTTTCTGTACCAAATATTAAGTTCTGCTTTTCTGATGTATCAAATACTTATGTCATGCAATAAAATGCAAGAGAATTATTAAAAAATCATACAATGTGATATTCTGGATTTTTGTTTTAGATTCCGTCTCTCACAGTTGAACTGTACCTATGATAAAAATTACAGACCTCTACATGCTTTGGAAGTAGGAAAACCTGCAAAATCGGCAGTGTATCAAATACTTGTTCTTCCCACTGTATATATATATTTGTAATTGTTATGTTCTGTTAATTACTGATGTCCCCTTTAAGAATGGATCACCCTTGGTCATGCGCAGTGTTTTTCTGGTACTAACTCGTTTTAGTACATGTGAAGCTCCAGTTCAATTTCTTGTATTCGGAGTCTTTCTTATTATAAATAAGTAATAAGAGCTAAGACACTACGGTAATAATGACAATTATAATAATACTGAATGAACAATGAACAATTTTATTTTAACTTAATATAATACATAAAGAAAGTCAATTTAGTCTCAAATAAATAATGAAACATGTTCAATTTGGTTTAAATAATGCAAAAACCCAGTGTTGGAGAAGAAAGTAAAAGTGCAATATGTGCCATGTAAAAAAGCTAACGTTTAAGTTTCTTGCTCAGAACATGAGAACATATGAAAGCTGGTGTGTCCTTTTAACATGAGTCTTCAATATTCCCAGATAAGAAGTTTAAGGTTGTAGTTATTATAGGAATTCTAGGATTATTTATCTCTATACCATTTGTATTTCACATATATTTGACTATTGGATGTTCTTATAGGCACTTTAGTATTGCCAGCCTAATCTCGGGAGTTGATAGGCTTGAAGTCATAAACAGCGCTGTGCTTCAAGCATTGCTAAGAGCTGCTGGCAAATGCAGTAAAGTGCTGTTTGAATGAATGCTTACGAGCCTGCTGCTGCTTACCACAGAAATACGAGACTTTGGTCATTAATATGGTCAAATCGGGGAAACTATTATTTCCAAAACAAAACGCTTATTCTTTCAGTGAAATACGAAACCGTTCCGTATTTTATCAAACGGGTGGCAATCCTCAGTCTAAATATTGCTGTTACATTGCACAACCCTCAATGTTGTCATAATTATGTAAAATTCTGGCAAATTAATTATGGTCTTTGTTAGGAAGAAATTGTCTTCACACAGTTCGTAACGAGTCAGGCGGCCCAAACTGTTGCATATACCCTGACTCTTTTGCAAGAGAAGTTACACAATTTCCGTAGTTAATATTGCCTGCTAACACTAATTTATTTTAACTACATAAGCAGGTTTATGATTATATGCAACGCAGAACAAGCTAGTTAACCTAGTAATATTATCAACCATGTGTAGATAACTAGTGATTATGTGAAGATTGATTGTTTTTTATAAGATAAGTTTAATGCTAGCTAGCAACTTACCTTGGCTCCTTGCACCCAAAAGGTCCTTTTGATGCTGCACTCGCGTAACAGGTGGTCAGCCTGCCACGCAGTCTCCTCGTGGATCGCAATGTAATCGGCCACAATCGGCATGCAAAAAGTCCAATTACCGATTGTTATGAAAACTTGAAATCGCCCCTATTTAATCGGCCAAGCCGATTAATCGGTCAACCTCTAGTCTGCATGTGTTGTTCCCACCATGAAGCATGGAGAAGGATGTGTGATGGTGTGGGGTATGGCGACCACAGCATTCTGCAGTGATATGCCATCCAATCTGGTTTGAGCTTAGTGGGACTATCATTTGTTGTCAACAGAACAATGACCCAACACACCTCCTGGCTGCGAAAGGGCCATTTGACCAAGAAGGAGAGTGATGGAGTACTTCATCAGATGACCTGGTTTCCACAATCACCCGACCTCAACCCAATTGAGATGGCTTAGGATGAGCTGGACTGCAGAGTGAAGGAAAAGCAGCCAACAAGTATTCAGCATATGTGGGAACTCCTTCAAGACTGTTAGGAAAGCATTAGAGGCGAAGCTGGTTGAAATAATGCCAACTGTGCAAAGCTGTGTGCAAAGCTGTCATCAAGGCAAAGGGAGGCTACTTTGAAGAATCTAAAATATAACACTTTAACACTTTTTGGTTACTATATGATTCCATATGTGTTAGTTCATAATTTTGATGCCTTCACTATTATTCTACAATGTAGAAAATAGTAAAAATAAAGAAAAACTCTTGAATGAGTAGGTGTGTCCAAACGTTTGACTGGTACTGTAAATATATATGTACAGCTATATTCGTTGAGAAGCATTAATTGGTTTGGGGGAGAGAGAGAGAGAGAGAGAGAGAGAGAGAGAGAGAGAGAGAGAAAGAGGGGGGGCAGCTGGGTAAAGATGGTGCACATTTCCTCAGTCTCCATGTCAAGTTATTGTTGGCTGTGTTCTTTGAAGTGCCTGGGTCGGTTTCTCCCAGGGTGCATTGGGGTTAAGGGCCGTGGAAAACAGGATTACACCAACCCCCGCTCTCCCCCTCGCTCCTCCAATTAATTACCCTTAGCCTGTTTGGGAAATAAATCCTGCTTATCTCCCGCTCCCATCAGCGAAAGGCAAGACAGCTAGCTCCCTCTCTACTCCCGCCTGACTGTCGGAGGTTTCAACTCAGCCCCACCAGACTCATCGTAATGTCTGTAACCGAGACGGCAAATGAGAACCCCCCCGCTCTACTGCAA
>NC_056459.1:15938012-15948012 GCF_018296145.1 Oncorhynchus tshawytscha
ACTAAGTTTGTTTGTGCCAAGACTCTTCCTGGAGCTGGCAGCCCAACCAAACTGAGCAATCGGGGAAGAAGGGCCTTGGTCAGAGAGGTGACTAAAAACCCAATGGTCACTCTAACAGAGCTCCAGAGTTCCTCTGTGGAGATGGGAGAACCTTCTAGAAGGACAACCATCTCTGCAGCCCTACAACAATCAGGCCTTTATGGGAGAGTGGCCAGACGGAAGCTACTTCTCAGTAAAAGAGTTCCCAGGCCATGGAAAACAAGATTCTCTGGTGGGGATGTTTTTCAATGGCACGGACTGGGAGACTAGTCAGGATCGAGGGAAAGATAAACGGAGCAAAGTACAGAGAGATCCTTGATGAAAACCTGCTCCAGGGCCTCAGACTGGGGCGAAGGTTCACCTTCCAACAGGACAACAACCATAAGCACACAGCCAAGACAATGCAGGAGTGGCTTTGGAACAAGTTTCAGAATGTACTTGAGTGGCCAAGCGAGAGCCTGGACTTAAACCTGATCGAACATCTCTGGAGAGACCTGAAAATAGCTGTGCAGCAATGCTCCCCATCCAACCTGACAGAGCTTGAGAGGATCTGCAGAGAAGAATAGGAGAAACTCCCCAAATACAGCTGTGCCAAGCTAGTAGCATCATACCCAAGAAGACTTGAGGCTGTAATCATTGCCAAAGGTGCTTCAACAAAGTACAGAGTAAAAGGTTTGAATAATTATGTAAATGTAATGTATTTCAGTTTTTTATTTTTAATACATTTGCAAAAAATAAAAATACAACTGTTTGTTTTGTCATTATGTGTTAAGGCTGTAACGTAAGAACATTTAGAAAAAGTCAAAGGGTCTGAATACTTTCCGAATGCACTGTATATACACTGTATATTATAATGGATGAAGTTCTTTACAGATTTAACAGTAATTTCAAACCAAAATAAAAGAATATCAAACACCTCTTCAATCTCTCTAATTCAATTCATCTTCATCTTGTTTAAAACTTTTTAATGTGAACTCAATGTTCTCTGTTAAACAAGTGGGCACAAAGTAACCTATCCTTTCTAATCACTGCATATATGTTCAATTACTGTCATATTATATGTTCAATTACTGTCATTCATTTCACACAATTACCCTGTTAAAACCAGGGAGCTAGTATATTATTATCGTGTGTGTGGTGTATGTGTGTGTGTGTGTGTGTGTGTGTGTGTGTGTGTGTGTGTGTGTGTGTGTGTGTGTGTGTGTGTGTGTGTGTGTGTGTGTGTGTGCGTGCGTGCACATTTAAGATAGAGAAATATGCAGCTTGGAAAATTCCAGAAAAATATGCCATGGCTTTAGAAGCTTCTGATAGGCTAATTGACATCATTTGAGTCAATTTGAAGTGTACCTGTGGATGTATATCAAGGCCTACCTTCAAACTCAGTGCCTCTTTGCTTGACGTCATGGGAAAAATCAAAAGAAATCAGCCAAGAACTCAGAAAAAAAATGGTAGACCACCACAAGTCTGGCTCATCCTTAAGAGCAATTTCCAAACGCCTGGAGGTACGACGTTCATCTGTACAAACAACAGTACGCAAGTATAAACACCATGGAACCAAGCAGCCGTCATACCACTCAGGAAGGAGACGCGTTCTGTCTCCTAGAGATGAACGTACTTTGGGGCGAAAAGTGCAAATCAATCCTAGAACAACAGCAAAGGACCTTGTGAAGATGCTGGAGGAAACAGGTACAAAAGTATCTATATCCACAGTAAAACAAGTCCTATATCGACATAACCTGAAAGGCCGCTCAGCAAGGAAGAAGCCACTGCTCCAAAACCGCCATAAAAAAGCTAGACTATGGTTTGCAACTGCACATGGGGACAAAGATCCTACTATTTGGAGAAATGTCCTCTGGTCCGATGAAACTATTTGGCCATAATGACCATTGTTATGTTTGGAGGAGAAAGGGGAGGCTTGCAAGCCGAAGAACACCATTCCAGCCGTGAAGCACGGGGGTGGCAGCATCATGTTATGGGGGTGCTTTGCTGCAGCAGAGACTGGTGCACTTCACAAAATAGATGGCATCATGAGGCAGGAAAATTATGTGGATATATTGAAGCAACATCTCAAGACATCAGTCAGGAAGTTAAAGCTTGGTCGCAAAGGGGCCTTCCAAATGGACAATGACCCCAAGCATACTTCAAAAGTTGTGACAAAATGGCTTAAGGACAACAAAGCCAAGGTATTGGAGTGGCCATCACAAAGCCCTGACCTCAATCCCATAGAAGATTTGTGGGCAGAACTGAAAAAAGCGTGTGCGAACAAGGAGGCCTTCAAACCTGACTCAGTTACACCAGCTCTGTCAGGAGGAATGGGCAATTTAAAGGCAATGCTACCAAATACTAGTTGAGTGAATGTAAACTTCTGATCCACTGGGAATGTGATGAAAGAAATAAAAGCTGAAATAAATCATTCTTTCTACTCTTATTCTGACATTTCACAATCTTAAAATGAAGTGGTGATCCCAACTAACCTAAGAGAGGGAACTTTTACTAGGATTAAATGTCAGAAATTGTGAAAAACAGTTTAAATGTATTTGGTAAGGTGTGTGTAAACTTCTGACTTCAACTGTACATACACAGTGCATTTGGAAAGTAGGTCTAGGTCGGATGAACAAAAGGACTTGAGTTCCTGTATGTTATCACAATCAAACTGTGAGTAGTTCATCATGAAACATACACCCCCACCCTTCTTCTTCCCGGAGAGATATTTATTCCTGTCTGCGCGATGAACTGAGAACCCAACTGGCTGAACGGACTCAAGACAATATATCCAGAGAGAGCCATGTTTCCATGAAACAGAGTATGTTACAATCCCTCATGTCTCTCTGGAAGGAAATCCTCATCTCGTCAATTTTATTATCCAGAGACTGAACATTAACGAGTAACATACTCGGAAGCGGTGGGTGGTGTACGCGCCTCCTGAGTCGGACTAAAAGTCCACTCCGAGTACCTCTTTTCTGCCAGCGGTGTTTTGGAACAGCCTCTGGAATCAGTTCAATTGCCCTGGAGGAATCCCCAAAGGATCCAATTCGGGAAAGTCATGGTCATAATGCTGTTAATGCTGGTGAGTTACTGCCACTCTGAAATCTAAAAGTTCTTCCCGTCTGTATGTATGTAATAACACAAAACATTTCCTGTGATAATATTGTAAGAAATAACCATTTTTAAAAAACAAAATACTGCAAAGTTTCCTAAAAGCTAGAAGCACAGCAGCCCTGTCCGTCGGTGGCATTTTCCATTTTCCATCCAAAAACAATGATATTATTATATGTACCTCTAAACATTGTCTAGCTGTGGAGAATCATAAAGGATATATGGCTAAACTCTTTCACTCCCAAATGAAATGGTTTCAAATCAGAGCCTGTTCAATGGAAGCTATTATCGATAAATGTGTCTGTCGACTTGGAATATTTCTGTAATTGAGGAACACGATTAATTAATTCAGAGGAATTGTGACATGCAAACAAATTAATTAAGAATCTTAAACACTAATTCAAAAAAGAAAACATTAAATGACTATGAGCGTGTTCTATATTACACCCCCATCTCCCGAATGACTGTAGGTTTCATTTACAACCAAGCCATCAGCATTTAATAACTTTCTAATGAGTCTCAGATCTCTTCATATACTGATATTTTAAGTTTTATTTTCTAAGGAAAGTCTGTTGCTTAGTAACTTTGCACCAGTCGAGGGAAACTAATTGAATAATATAATAATGAGACATCTAAAGGTTCCATGTTTGACTGGAATAAGATATTACAGTGAGTAGTAACATGAGACAGAATTAACTTCTTAACCCTCCTGCTGTGTTCCAGTCGAATTGGACCGATATACAAGTTCTCCCTGAAAAAATGTAGTTGATTTAATCTGATTGTCATAAAGGTTCCATTACGTTGTCCACACAGGGTATCTGAACACACAAAACACATTTTGATGATTTTTATTACATTCTGGGTGTTTTATTTCACTTCTGTACACCTGCTGTGTTCCCAGTCAAAAATGACCGGTCATTAGAAATGAATGGGTGAAACTACAATTAGTCTATAAAAATGAGTTCAGGCACATGCCCATTCATCAGATGGACACACTTCCTCTCCCAGACCCCCACATGCATGTGTGAATGAGCACACACACACACACACCTCACTCCCCTTCTTGGCTTCCATGGCAACCCCCACGGGAACCTTTCCCCAATAGATTCTTTCTCCTATGGGAACCACACCTGTTGGCATTCTGACAAACAATCGCAACATTGTTTCAATAATATATAGAACTTTTCTTGCAGCTCTGGTATGTAAAGCTTTTTTGAGGCCTTGCTAACAATTCATTCTGTGGCAGCACAATGACCAAACGATATACTGTATGTGAGGCTCTTGATCATCTCTTTGATCATGACACTGGTGAGGAAGAGAGAGGCCAGGAAACTGACAGTGAAGATTCATTATAGGAGGAAGTGTCAGAAGTTGAAGACAACACAGAATATGACCCAGACCAAGAGACAACCGATGTGAAACATTCCAGTGATGAGGAAGAGGGCCCTGCTGAGGTTGTTTTTACATTCCAGTGATGAGGAAGAGGGCCATGCGGAGGTTGTTGTTACAATCCAGTGATGAGGAAGAGGGCCCTGCTGAGGTTGTTGTTACATTCCAGTGATGAGGAAGAGGGCCCTGCTGAGGTTGTTGTTACAATCCAGTGATGAGGAAGAGGGCCCTGCTGAGGTTGTTGTTACAATCCAGTGATGAGGAAGAGGGCCCTGCTGAGGTTGTTGTTACATTCCAGTGATGAGGAAGAGGGCCCTGCTGAGGTTGTTGTTACAATCCAGTGATGAGGAAGAGGGCCCTGCTGAGGTTGTTGTTACAATCCAGTGATGAGGAAGAGGGCCCTGCTGAGGTTGTTGTTACAATCCAGTGATGAGGAAGAGGGCCCTGCTGAGGTTGTTGTTACAATCCAGTGATGAGGAAGAGGGCCCTGCTGAGGTTGTTGTTCCAATCCAGTGATGAGGAAGAGGGCCCTGCTGAGGTTGTTGTTACATTCTGGTCAAGGAATGGGAATTTGTCTTGGTCTTCATCCCCACCTGAGAGGAGAGGTCGGCTGTCAGCTGAAAATGTTATCAGGATGACCCAGGGCCAACGAGATACGCCATATCCCGGGTTGATGACGTAAAATCCTGCCACTATTTAACAATTTGAAATGGTTTCAAAACAAATGTCCTTGTTAAACTTTGACACAAAGTATTCTGTGATAAATAGCACCATATGTTTGATCTGAGTATTTGTTATAATCAAGATAATCCACACATTATGCATTTTTTTAACTCAAAAACTAGTTGTATGAGTTCCGATCAATGAGGGCTACAGGCCATAAAGAGCAAAGAGAAGTTCAACACTTGTAATGTTCACAAGAACTGAAGTTGATACAAAGATCTAACACAACATTAGGTGATAATATATGTATTATTATGGATTTATAATCAGCTATAATGGGGTGGTCATTTTGGACCTGGAACACATAATTAATTAACAGGAAATGAACACAACAGGAGGGTTAACTCCAGGCTAGGAGTGGGGCTTGGGTTGGACCACAGTCCAGAGCTAAGAGATGCATCAGGTTTCGGGTTGAGAGACTAGGGAGTTATTGTTATCTTACAGGTTAGGTTACTAAAGGTGAGGGCTGGGAGTAAGGAGGGATTGGAGTAGGGCCGACGAGGCTGTGCTTGTCAGGCTGGGGTGTAAGAACTGGACTGATGAGGTACTTAGACCTGGGACTAAAGAGGAGTGACTGAGGCCTGGAGCATTATACATGCAGAGGAGAGCCAAGGACAGGAACAGTAGACTGGATAGGAATACTCCAGTCTCCTCAGTTGACCACCGCTAGCTCCAGCCTCAGCTGTACGTCAGACTAATTTGATCTGGCAGGAAAATATTGCTTATTGTGCATTATTGAAAGGATCATCAGTCTTATAGAGGCTCATCCTCCTCCTTGTACAGCTCACAGGGCCCAGGGCATTCATTATTACATCCGTTACCAGGACATTATATGCAAATGATCTCCACCTAGCTCCGGCACCCATATATCAATTACTGTGACAGATAGAGAGAGAGAGAGAGAGAGAGAGAGAGAGAGAGAGAGAGAGAGAGAGAGAGAGAGAGAAGGGGGGTATGGAAAAGACTGTCTGGAAATAGTCTGCACTTGTAGGGATGGAAAGAGGAGAGGAGGAGGAAAAGACAGGAGAGGAGCAAGGAAGGAGAACATTGAATCCTCCTATCATTCTTTGTCCTTACAGCTCAGACCAGTGTATGCCTACTCTATAGAACACTGATGCCCCACAGAGATCCCATAGCAATTTAAATCCTATATACTGTTCCCTAATCCAGCTTATTGTTAGGATATTGTTACCATAAACCATGCCCTGGCAGTCCATATAGATAATAACACTGCCTCGACACACAGCCAAAACCAATCAGAAACAAATAATACAGCCCCACAAGAAAATAAAGAAAAGGAGTGAGGTGTGTGCGTGCCTGCTTTGTGTGAACAAAAGAGAACTTTGTGTGAACAAAAGAGAGAGACTTTAGAATGCATGTTTATTGTGAGAAAGTAACAGAGAGAGAGTGAGAGAGAGAGAGAGAGAGAGACAAAGACAGGAATAGAGAGGGGTACAGAGAAAGAGAGTGAGAGAGCGAGCGAGCGAGCGAGAGAGAGAGAGAGAGAAAGGATCAGTCCAAGTTCCTCTGCCACGAAGGAGTGTTGATAAAACAAGTCAGTGGGAGTAGCTAATAATACTGCAGTAGCATGACAGTAGAGATAGGCAGTCTAGTCTACTAGGACCTATGTGTGCCCTTGAGTCCCTGACAACGCACCGTGTGGGTAACACCAGGTATTAAAAGCTCAACTAGATGTTGAAGGGCATGACACAAAGCTAATAAAGAATGTAAATCCTTCTCTAAACGCATTTCATAAACTAGAGGAGGCTTAAACAGGCTGCCATAATGATTGACCCTGTCATTGTTCAGTATAATGACTCAGGGTGTGTGTGAGTGTGTGTGTTGGCGTGTGTGCGTGCACTCTGTCGTTGTTTAGCATAATGACTCAGGAGTTTCATCACGTCAGCAGGAAGATGAGGCTAAACTAGCGAGGAGACAATGTCACCGTTTGGAGCACACACATTTACATTTTAGTCATTTAGCAGACACTCTTATCCAGAGAGACATACAGGAGCAATTAGGGTTAAGTGCCTTGCTCAAGGACACAGACAGATTTTTCACCTAGTCCACTTAGGGATTCAAACCAGCAACCTTTCGGTTACTTGCCCAAAGCTCTTAACCGCTAGGCTACCTGCCGCTCACGCAGGTGCTAAATTAGCGATGATGAACAGGCGTGTGGAGAGCAGTCACTCATACTCAATATATCCAGTACTCTAACAGAGCACCAATCACGGCTTCTATGACAACAGCCCTATCTAAAAATGCCTCCTCTCCCTACTGTCAATCATAAGAGTATGAAAACATGAGTTGATGTCAGTTAAAACAGAAATGGGCCCTCTCTGTTATGTAGCCTGAATCAGGCTTACTATACCACTGAGAGAATGCTGTTGCTTCCCCCTTAATGACAGTACCACACCGCTTCACAATAGCTTCCTTTCATAAGCCACTGTCATTAAAATAATTACAGTAAGGTTAATTATAGAGGACCTGGTCCCTCAATTATCTCAGTGTATCTAGTTACAGAATTCTAGGGATTGATCACGACCAGGGGGGAAAGAGAGACTATAAAAGACACTCTGTTGACTCTTTTGGTAGATCCTCCTGCTAAGGTTGTGAAGGCCTCACAGCAGAGAAGGTTAATCGACGTAAACAACATTTTCTTAGGGTCCATTTTCGGTCACGTTTTAACCCGATCTAAAGCCTACTGAAACAGTATAATATACAACGTTCTCCCATCTGCCAACCTGCATACTGAATGATCTGATTACAGTGAATGGCGAGAATGTGTTCTGTTCTTCAGAAGCAATGCAGAATCAGAGTCAGTCTGTTGCTAATCACTGAGCTACTGCTCAGCAGGACAATAAGTCAATCAACTCCTGCAGTGTCCTCCACGTAAGCCAATCAACCCATGCTGTGTCTTCCGTAGGATTGCAGAAGGCGACCAGGACATTAGCCATGAAATCACAGGTAAGTGATTGAACAGAACATATTCTTTGTACCCCTTTTTGGAATGGGAGAATGGGCCTGGTTCCTTTGCCATTTCAGGGTTGTGCTCATTAGGCATGAAACAGAGGTATCTTCTGAACTTGTCAAATAAGGAACACTGGAGAATGTTCATGGTTCAGGTCCAATTCCTAGATATCCAAGAGAGGCTGGGAGAGGTGAAAGTTTAGGGTACCTAGCTTTGTTCTTTTGATTTGATTAGACTTATTTCATTCGTGCTTGAAGTTGACAAGACTGAATTATGCAGAATGCAGTTACATTTGGACAATCCTTAAAAATCACAAGATACTTCATTCAAAGAATGCTAGCTAACAAGAAATGACCATTTATTTTCTCATTTTCTCCTACCCCCGATGGACACTGACCATTTCAGTTATTTGTTTCCAGTGTCTATCATTCAATGTGCTTTCGACAGATAAGAACTGAGCCTTCCTTTGAGTTCCACTTGACAATTTCTCTTCACTTTCTAACAGAAAGAGGTCTGGACTCCCCGGTCATATCAGTCTCTCCCTCGACCTCTAATCTCTCAAAGTGTTTGGACTATGTCTAGGCCTCTGGTCTCTTTGTACACATCCCCTCCATTTCTCTCTCCCTTCCCTCTTTTTTTGTTGTTGATCTATTTCATTTCCATTTCTTCCCCTCTTCAGTTCATGCTCTGGTCCTAGTTTAATTAGGACTTACTGAAGCAGACCAGTTATACACAGACCAAAGACACAAGGTAAATGTCTTTGCCCAGCCTCGACTCTCCACAGAGTCTGATAAGCAGCAAGTAAAGCTCTGTCTTCTGTGAAATATCCTCTCCTCCAGAGATTCTGATCAAACTGGCCAGTAAGACTCCCACTTCCTCTGAAAACAAAAAAGATGTGATTAATTAACTACACAATATTTTGCCAGTTGTTTTTGGCACTCCATGCTATACAAGGGGGAAAATATGGAAATAACAAGTAAGAGCCTAATTTCTAAAGATTTTACTCTTCAACCAGTGCTGGCACCAACCATGAAATATTCTCAAGCAGCAGAAAACATACAATTCTCCCTAACATCCTAGTGCTGCTAATTAAATCCTGTTAACAGAACAAAAAAAGACCTTGTTAGGATTGGTAATTTCATCATTAAAGGTCCAACAACAACACCAGGACAAGAGATGCCTTTATCGTAAATGCAATAGAAAAACCTCTGAACAGGGATGTTTTAGGATACGTGCCATAATGGCACCCTATACCCTTTTTGCGCACTACCCATAGGGCTCTGGTCAAAAGTAGTGCACTATACAGAGAAAAGGTTGCCATTTGGGACACACATTTACTACACCTATACTTCAAAGACAACATAGCTGTAGAACATGGGGATGCAAATGAGGCAAGGAGTCGTGTTATGTTCGAACAGGGAGTAAGAGCACTCTGGTAATGTGCCATTTAAATGCAAAGAGCCATTCTGCTACAGCTAGTTAGTTTTTGTACTCTCGAGTCAGTGATCATCAAAGCCGGTGAAGTGCAGTGAATGTCCTGCCTTCAAACTGCTACTATAGAGGTGGGGAGAGAGGGCCCAGGTGATTTCACCCCGTGCTCGCCGTTGGAAGTCCTGCTAAGAGATGAGTGTCGCGTTTTCGTTTGAACTCTGAGAGGAAAGTGTCACGCCCTGACCTTAGTTATCTTTGTTTTCTTTATTATTTTGGTTAGGTCAGGGTGTGACAAGGGTGGTTTGTTTAGTTTTTGTATTGTCTAGGGGGTTTTGTATGTCTAGGGGTTTC
>NC_056459.1:15953012-16025512 GCF_018296145.1 Oncorhynchus tshawytscha
GGGTTGAGGTCGGGTGATTGTGGAGGCCAGGTCATCTGATACATCACTCTCCTTCTTGGAGGTGTGTCTTGGGTCATTGTCCTGTAGAAAAACAAATGATAGTCCCACTAAGCCCAAACCAGATGGGATGGCGTATCACTGTAGAATGCTGTGGTAGCCAGGCTGGTTATGTGTGCCTTGAATTCTAAATAAATCACAGATAGTGTCACCAGCAAAGCACCCCACATCATCACATCTCCTCCTCCATGCTTCATGGTGGGAACCACACATGCGGAGATCATCCGTTCACCTACTCTGCATCTCACAAAAACACGGGAGTTGGAACAAAAGGACGAAAGGACAGATTTCCACTGGTCTAATGTCCATGCTCGTATTTCTTGGCCCAAGCAAGTTTCTTATTATTATTATTGATGTCCTTTAGTAGTGGTTTCTTTTCAGGATTTTCGACCATGAAGGCCTGATTCACTCAGTCTCTTCTGAACAGTTGATGTTGAGATGTGTCTGTTACTTGAACTCTGTGAAGCATGTATTTGGGCTGCAATATCTGAGACTGGTAACTCTAATGAACTTATCCTCTGCAGCAGAGGTAACTCTGGGTCTTCCTTTCCTGTGGCGGTCCTCATGAGAGCCAGTTTCATCATAGCGCTTGATGGTTTTTGCTACTGTGCTTCAAGAAACTTTCAGTTCTTGAAATGTCTCTTACTGACAGACCTTCATGTCTTAAAGTAATGATGGACTGTCATTTCTCTTTGCTTATTTGAGCTGTTATTGCCATAATATGGACTTGGTCTTTTACCATATAGGGCTTTCTTCTGTATACCACCTATACCTCAAACACATTAAGGAAGAAAGAAATTCTACAAATTAACTTTTAACATGGCACACCTGTTAATTGAAATGTATTCCAGGTGACAACCTCATGAAGCTGGTTGAGAGAATGCCAAGACTGCGCAAAGCTGTCATCAAGGCAAAGGGTGGCTACTTTGAAGAATCTCAAATATAAGACATTTGGTCTGAATACTTTCCAAATGCACTATACATGTTCCAGATATCTGATATTTTCTTAGATAAAATGAACAGACATGCTCCAGATACCCATGTCCTTAATTTCATATACAGAGCTAAAATATTCTCCGTAATGGAACGGTTTCTATACAGTATGCATCCAATCCGGACCTCAGAAATCATTACCCGTTCATTTAAGTATCCGTATAAAAAACTAAATTCAAAAGCTAACCTTAGACGATATGTACTCATCCTCGTATGTCTGATCAAAAATGGGCTAAAGACTACTCATAAAATGTCCAGCACCCAAATAATTTGACCTATTCAGGTGCTGAAAATCATTGTGCTTCTTCACATGAAGGTGATATATCTGAGCATACATTTGCACTATATTCAGTGGTAGGCACAAGATTTGGAAAGGCAAACATCGTAATATTTCATCAAGGTTGCTATGTCCAAAGCACATCTGCTATTTCTGTTTAAAAAAATGCAGCATAGCAAATCCAGAGCTCCAATCACAACATGTTTTCTCTAAAGATACAAAAGTAAGCCAATCTTTGCTAAAAAATTTTTTTATTTATTTAACAGAAAATAAACGTTGCACCACTAGAATACCCCTGCTTGCCATGTTTGTTATGGACGATGGGTGCAGATTGGGTTGTCAGCAGCGGCCTCTTGCACTCCAGACCCATCGTGGTGGTAGTGTTGGTCTGTGATCTACTCCAAATTGTCAGCGCATAAATCTAGCTAACGTAAACTCACCCCATTCCGTACAAATGTGTGCAAACGCAACATTCAAACGAGGCTTCAAAAAAAACTAATGTGACTGTAGTGACTGTGTTGACTTCAAAATCGGGGGTGTGAACTAGGTTTCTATTCAAGCGTTGATCGTCATGGTAATGGCTGTATAGTACTGGAGAAAAGTTGAAAAAACTGACCCTCCATTACATCTTGACGTGTCATGTCGTAACTATTTCTGTCTTACAATCTCTCTCCACCAGGTGTAGCACTTCTATCATCCTTTAAAAACAAGAAATGGACAGTGACGGGGGTAAGGGGGGGAAACTAGTCATTTTTTGCTTCATCATTGCATGCGATCATCATTCTCAAAGCCGCTGTTAACTTCTAAGATCACTTTAGCACCGCCCTAAAAACCAGATTCAAATTCGACACAAACCTTCAAATAGGTATGTAATGACACATTATATAAACTCTTTATAGTGTTTTATTTACATTTTAGAGGCGATAAGGTGATAAGTGTGACAGATCGAGTGAAAAAAAGCAATTTTCCCACACAACATCTCTCCTCACTATCACGCATTAGTTTCGCTTCCCCATCGCCATTTTTAAAATGACCCGACGGGGCTCATTGCCTGCTTGAATTATGCCGAAACGGGCAGTGTTTAGGTCATGTAATTGATTATGTTGGAAAGGGGAGAAATTGTGCTTTACAGTGGTATTGACATTACAGTTGATCTGGAAGTATTACGTTTTGGGGCGCTAAAATAAGGGCAATTGTACGGACCAAGGCGATGTACGAGTTTACGTGAGTCTACATTAGCTAGCTAGCCCTACTGGCTGCTGGTGAAATTAACCAACATTTTTGATTCCAGTTACTAAGATAAATAAAACATCTCAAATTAGCGTGAACTTTTTCGAGGTATTTTCTTAACAACTTCTCACTTCTTTGTTTTTCTGGTTGTCAATTCGAGCACACAGCATTTAACTTACACAGTAATTTGATTTGTGGCGCCAAAATTCAATAATGCCAGTTGGAACTCCACAGCACAAAATACGTGATTATTGTTGCTAGGCTACCAGTGCTTTTAGCTTGGGGTTTGTGTGCACCTTTATCCAGAGGGAATACAAAAATTATAAATACTGTCTGAACAAATGACATGGATTTAATATTTGTCAAATGATGATCTCCTCAAAACTTAAATAAGCATCCGAAATGTTCCTTATTTATTATATCAAAATGCATATCAAGATCCTAATATGGACCTCAGTCAAGAGCATGTGTATAGTAAAAAGAAAAAGACAGAAAATAAGATGTCCACATTGGCCTCAAGATGTCCACATATCTCAAGGATATCTAATGTGTAAATATCTGCCCATACAATGTATGATAATTGTACATTAAATAAAAATATGGATTTCATATTTATCAAATTATTGTGCATGGGCTAAAAACTCATAAATGCATCAGAAATCGTCCTCGTTTTCAGCATATCAAAAAGCATATCAAGGTCTGGATAAGAACATCAGCCAAGAAAAGCATATCTGGAATCAATATAGCTTCATATCTTGAATATGCTGAGAAAACACAGATACAGTCGGTGTTTGTCAACATGAAGAGAGAAAATAGGATGTCACATACAGTATCTCAGGATATTGAATGAGTTCATATCCGGCCATAGGAAAAGTCAATGTGTGATATTCGGAGTAATCCCAATATCATATATCTCTAAAAGACATCTGGATTCCGAATTTGTCAGGATATCCATTGGAAAAGGTCTGTGTTCTCTAGAATATCAAAAACGTGTCATGTGAAGATATCCCCTGATGTGGCCCCTTTTCCTCCAGTGGGAGAGGAGAATTTGAGATGAAGAGGAGGAAGGGCTTAGCCTTATACAAAGTTTATCCTCGCTTAGTTTCAGGAAGTAAATGTCACCATCATCAGACACGTTCCACTGATTTCCCTCATTAAGACTCATCCTTCCATTGCTCCGCTACTTCACACACACACACCTCTCAGTGCCCAAATGAGCTTCTCAGGCAAGGGGAGGCCTAGCCCATGTCATTCTAAAAGTAATGTGCATACATTTGTGTGTATCTAGGGTGTGTGTGCATGAGTGCGGGCGGGTGTGCCTGCGTGCATGTATGCCCGTAATTCAATTTGGTATTTTATTAGGATCCCCATTAGCTGTTACAAAAGCAGCAGCTACTCCTCCTGGGGTCCAGACAAAACATGACAAAATACAGAACATCAATAGACAATAGACATATCAAGGACAGAACTACATACATTTTTTTTTAAAGGCAAACGTAGCCTATATATCAATGCATACACACAAACTACCTAGGTCAAATAGGGGAGAGGAGTTGTGAATCATTCACCTGAATAAAATTAGAAAATGTCATTTCCGAAAAGAATTGACGTTGGAAAGGCTTGTAAGAATGAATAAATGATAAATGTGTGTTTACTAAGAACAACAAAAACAGACGCAGAGCACTTTCTGACGTTTAAACTGTCCAGAGACAACACAGGAACCAAAGTGCCATTCTCTTTCCATGTAGCAGCTGTTAGTCTTTAGCTAATTGCTTTTAATTGCTGAGATGGCACACCGCCACACGCATGCACACACACACACACACACACCAGGCTCCAGAGCAACTTGTGGTGTTGTAGACATACAGATAGAATACATTAAATGACACAACAATGGGGCTATCTTTTACATCGAAGGAAAGGGCCCTGCCATGCCAAATGGGGCTTTTTGTATTATATGCTAGCCAGATCCTAGCTGTCCTCCTCCTGTAATACTGTTTCACCTACTATAGCTTCCTTACTATTTCTTCTATTATATAAAACACTAAATCCGGAAGCCCCCCCATCCACAAATACACAGTTTCCTGCCAACAGTTTATAATCCTGTTAAAATAACTCTTAAAAAAAACGTTATTAAAGAGAGAAAGCCTCTGAAGTTGAATCCACATCAAACCAGGAAGTTTTGAGTAGAGGGGATAAAATGGGCTGTGTTTGTAAGCCATTTAAAAAGATGCTCGGGCCATTGACTGGGCTAATATCTTATACTGGGAGGCTTTGAGTTTAACTCCAGCACATTAGTAGTCTTTGAAAGGGATCAAAGTCATGTACTGGGCTGTGTGTGTGTGTGTGTGTGTGTGTGTGTGTGTGTGTGTGTGTGTGTGTGTGTGTGTGTGTGTGTGTGTGTGTGTGTGTGTGTGTGTGTGTGTGTGGAGACTGTAATTCTCTAGTGGAGCATTCTGTCTCTTTGACAGTTGGATAAAAGGCCACAGAGAGAGATACATTCCCTTGCAAAAGTATCCATACCCCTTTAATTGTAACTTTTTGTCAACAATGAACACAAAATACTATGCAATGTCAAAGTGTAACTTTTTTGTTCCATTTTTTTTTAGATAAATGATAAATGAAATACCTCAAATACAGCCGTTACGTAAGTCAATACATGTTAGAAACCCCATTGGCAGCGATTAGAGCTGTTAGTCTTCTTGGGTAAATCTCCAAGAGCTTTACACACCTGGATTGCGCAATATTAGCCCATTTTTCGAGCCCATTATAATTCTTCATGCTCTGTGAAGATGTTGGGGCTAGACCACGATTTTCAAGTGTTGACAGATTTTCTATATTTTTGTTCAAGACACATTTTTCATTACATTTATAGTCATCACCCCATAGGACATTAGGTCACACCGATGGACAACACACATTATGCAGAACATAATTAATGACACCTTCAGAAGTTTCTGACCACTGTAAAAATGCTTCTAAACATCAGTTCTAAACATCCGTAATGGATCCATATTAAAGGATTTGAAGTGTACTTATTCCAATTACAGGGATTCAAAAGAGTCCTGTATTGTTATATTTTTAATCACTACCTCAATGAATCAGGAGTGGATAATATACATGAATGCTGCCTTCCTTGGATGTGGTAGCCGTTTCTCAGGCTCCCTCTCCGGAACCAAACCCTGATTCTCCATTACACGTGGTCACCATGGTCGGCACAGAAACTACCATCGAAAGTCGATAATTCAGACATTCAATGGGTCACCCAAGAGCACCCCGTATGGGTTTTGGGTCTGATAAATGTGCGTGTCCCCGAAGTTCAGCACTAGTTGGCATATCTTAGCTCTAGAATTGTCATAGTTATCCAAGTAACGTTGGAGTGATCAAAGGAACCATAACTGATCTAATGAGCCATTCGCAGTTTCACTGTACAAGCCTTGTGTATTTGGACTGCATTACTTAATTTTTAGGACAAGAATATTGCAGAAACAGTCTCCAAAAGAGGCACAGCTGATGTGGGATCCTCCAATCATGTATGCCAATCAGTCAGGAGGAGTGAAACTGGTAGGAGGGACAAAGGATATGGATGGTCTAATGCAGGGAGTGAGAACCAGGAATGGGTGCACCACAGCCAGCCCCCAATATCTGCCTGCACCATCACTAGAGTCAGGTAAAATAACTAGAGCCTTCCCAGTGGGCAGAGACAGACCCAGAGGTTGCAGGATCAATGTTCACATGCCGAGAGTGAGAAACCACCGTCTTCATGTCACACCAAGGGGAAAACGCTGTCACACTGTTGGACATCTCAGGTTGTATGGTCAATGTCGGTCCTTACTGTTAACAGTACGCCTTCTATATGATTTTAACAACATGTTTACATTGCTTTTAATGATTTCAATAATCAACTAAAAAGGTTTGGGCATACCTACTCAGGATTTATTTGTACTATTTTCGACATTGAATAATAGTGAAGACATCAACACTATGAAATAACACATATGGAAACATGGAACTAAAAATATATTTTAGATTTTAGATTCTTCAAAGTAGCCACCTGACTTGACAGCTTTGCACAGTCTTGGCATTCTTTCAACCAGTTTCACCTGGAATGCTTTTCCAACAGTCTTGAAGGAGTTCCCACGTATGCTGAGCACTTGTTGGCTGCTTTTCATTCACTCCGCGGTACAACTCATCCCAAACCATCTCAATTGGGTTGAGGTTGGGTGATTGCTGAGGGCAGGTCCACTGATGCAACACTCCATCACTCTCGTTCTTGGTCAAATGGACCTTACACAGCCTGGAGGTGTGTTGGGTCATTGTCCTGTTGAACAACAAATGATAGTCCCACTAAGCGCAAACAAGATGGGATAGCGTATTGCTGTGGAATGCTATGGTTGCCATGCTGGTTAAGTGTGCCTTGAATTCTAAATAAATCACTGACAGTGTCACCAGCAAAGCACAACCACACCATCACAACTCCTCCTCCATGCTTCATGGTGGGAACCACACATGCAGAGATAATCCGTTCACCTACTCTGCGTCTCACAAAGACACAAAGGTTGGAACCAAAACTCTCAAATTTGAACTCATCAGACCAAAGGACAGATTTCCACTGGTCTAATGTCCATTGCTCGTGTTTCTTGGCCCAAGCAAGTCTCTTCTACTTATTGGTGTCCTTTAGTTTCTTTGCAGCAATTCGACTATGGAGGCCTGATTTATGCAGTCTCCTCTGGCTGGTAACTCTAATTAACTCATCCTCTGCAGCAGAGGATAAATCTGGGTCTTCCCTCCTCGTGAGAGCCAGTTTCATCATATCGCTTGATAGTTTTTGCAACTGCACTTGAAGAAACTTTAAAGTTCTTGACATTTTCCGCATTGACTGAACTTCATGTCTTAAAGTAGTGATGGACTGTCATTTCTCTTTGCTTATTTGAGCTGTTCTTGCCATAATATGGACTTTTACCAAATAGGGCTATCTTCTGTATACCACCGCTACCTTGTCACGACACAACTGACTGGCTCAAATGCATTAAGAAGAAACGAAATTCCACAAATGAACATTTAACAAGGCACATCCGTTAATTGAAGTGCATTCCAGGTGACTACCTCATGAAGCTGGTTGAGAGAACGCCAAGACTATGCAAAGCTGTCATCAAGGCAAAGGGTGGCTACTTTGAAGTATCTCAAATATAAAATATATTTTGAGTTGTTTAACACTTATTTGATTACAACATGATTCCATATGTGTTATTTTATAGTTTTGATGTCTTCACTATTATTCTACAATGTAGAATGTAGTAAAAATAAAGAAAACCACTGGAATGAGTAGGTGTGTCCAAACTTTTGACTGGTACTGTACATTCAAAAGGCGTCACCTCCAAAGGACTAAGAAACGGACCCTTTTTATGGCAATGGCAGAGAAGTTCAATATTTGCATGACCATTTCTAATAAAGCTTACATTCTGTTTAGGCCATTTGCTCTAGCCATGTCTTCTGCACTTCCTCATTGTAAGATAACCCACCCCAGCACAATGGAGACTGAAAGGATTTGTCATGGAACTTCAGATCCTCAAAAAGTTATACAGCTGCACCATTAAGAGCATCTTGACTGGCTGCACCACCACGTGGTATGGCAACTGCTTGGCATCTGACCACAAGGCACTACAGAAGGTCGTGCGTACAGCCCAGTGCATCACTGGGGCCGAGCTCACTGCCATCCAGGACCACAATACTAGGCGGTGTCAAAGGATGGCCATAGAAATGGTCACTCCAGCCACCCAAGTCATAGACTGTTCTCTCTCTCTGCTACCGCATAGCAAACAGTGCCAATGCAGCAAGCCAACAGGACAACTGAACAGCTTCTACCCCCAAGCCATAAGCCCACTAAATAGTTTGTCCGGGTATCATTTGGTTAACTATTTAACAATCTGCATTGACCATTTTTGCACAAACTATTTTGACTCATCGCATACGCTGCTATTACTGTTTATTGTCACAGATAGCGCCGAAGAACATGGCTGACGTTTTACATTCGCCCAAGCAATTGTGCTATTTTGTTATTTTTTTGCGTAACCTATTTTGTTTGACTTATTGTGTACATAACGTTGCTGCTACCGTCTATTATGACTGAAAATAATTTATGGACATCTGAATAGCGATTACTCACCACGGACTGGAAAGAAACTTTTTCCTTGAACAAGTTCGACGAGAAGATTATCTTGCTTTCACTGGAACAGGCCCAGATTCACGCCTTTAGCTTGAAGAAAAGACGCCGGAAAACTGGCAGAGGAATGGGCATCCATCTGAGAATCCGGAGGCGAGCGAGGAAATTCC
Source organism: Oncorhynchus tshawytscha (assembly GCF_018296145.1). Classification (NCBI taxonomy): domain Eukaryota; kingdom Metazoa; phylum Chordata; class Actinopteri; order Salmoniformes; family Salmonidae; genus Oncorhynchus; species Oncorhynchus tshawytscha. The sequence continues at coordinate 15,961,903 of NC_056459.1, forward strand.
CACTGCCTTCCATTCTTCTTGCTAACATGCAATCATTGGAAAATTAAATTGATGTCCTATGATTAAGATTATCCTACCAACGGGACATTAAAAAACTGTAACATCTTATGTTTCACAGAGACGTGGCTGAACGAAGATACAGACAATATAGAGCCAGTGGGATTTTCCATGCACCGGCAGAACAGAGATGCTACCTCTGGTAAGACTAGGGGTGGGGGTGTGTGTTTATTTGTCAATAACAGATGTCTAATATTAAAGAAGTCTCGAGGTATTGCTCGCCTGAGGTAGAGTACCTTATGATAAGCTGTACACCACACAATCAACCAAGAGCGTTCTCACATGTATTATTCATAGCTGTCTACTTACTACCACAAACCGAAGCTGTCACTAAGACCGTGCTCAACCAACTCCATAAGGCCATGAGCAAAGAAGAAAATGCTCACCCAGAAGCGGCGCTCCTAGTGGCCAGAGACTTTAATGGCAAACTTAAATCAGTTTTACCAAATTTTTACCAGCATGTCACATGTGCAAACAGAGGGAAAGAAATCCTAGAACACCTTCACTCCACACACAGAGATGCATACAAAGCTCTCCTCCGCCCTCCATTTGGCAAATCTGACCATATTTCTATCCTCCTGATTCCTGCTTTCAAGCAAAAACTAAAGCAGGAAGTACCAGTGACTTGCTCAATACGGAAGTGGTCAGATGACGAGGATGCTACACTACAGGACTGTTTTGCTAGCACAGACTGGAATGTGTTCCGGGATTCATCCAATGGCATTGAGGAATACAACCTATCAGTCATCGGCTTCATCAATAAGTGCATCGATGATGTCGTCCCCACAGTGACTGTAGGTACATATCCCAACCAGAAGCTATGGATTACAGGCAACGTCCGCATCGAGCTAAAGGCTAGAGCTGCTGCTTTCAAGGAGCGGGAGACTAATCCGGACAATTATAAGAAATCTCGCTAATGCCTCAGACGAACCATCAAACAAGCAAAGCGTCAATACAGGATTAAGATTGAATCCTACTACACCGACTCTGACGCTTGTCGGATGTGGCAGGGCTTGAAAACTATTATGGACTACAAAGGGAAACCCAGACGTGAGCTTCCCAGTGATGCGAGCCTACCAGACGAGCTAAATGCCTTTTATGCTCGCTTCAAGGCAAGCAACACTGAAGCATGCACGAGAGCTCCAGCTGTTCTGCATGACTGTGTGATAACGCTCTCGGTAGCCAATGTGAACAAAACCTTTAAACAGGTCAACATTCACAAAGCCGCTGGTCTAGAAGGATTACTAGGACGTGTACTCAAAGCATGCGCAGACCAACTGTCAAGTGTTTTCACTGACATTTTCAAACTCTCCCTGACCGAGTCTTTAATACCAACATGTTTCAAGCAGACCACCATAGTCCCTGTGCTCAAGGAAGCGAAGATAACCTGCCTAAATGATTACCGCCCCGTGGCACTCACGTCGGTAGCCATGAAGTGCCTTGAAAGGCTGGTCATGGCTCACATCAACAGCATCCTCCTGGACACCCTAGACCCACTCCAATTCGCATACCGCCCCACCAGATCCACAGATGACGCAATCTCAATCGCACCCCACACTGCCCTTTCTCACCTGGACAAAAGGAACACCTATGTGAGAATGCTGTTCATTGACTACAGATCAGCATTCAACACCATAGTGCCCACGAAGCTCATCATTAAGCTAAGGACTTTGGGACTGAACACCTCCCTCTGCAACTGGATCCTGGACTTCCTGACGGGCCGTCCCCAGGTGGTAAGAGTAGGCAACAACGCGTCTGCCACGCTGACCCTTAACACTGGGGCCCCTCAGGGGTGTGTACTTAGTCCCCTCCTGTATTCCCTGTTCACCCACGACTGCATTGCCAAACACAACTACAAAAGCATCATTAAGTTTGCTGACGACACAACAGTGGTAGGCCTGATCACCGACAACGATGAAACGGCCTGTAGGGAGGAGGTCAGAGAACTGGCAGTGTGGTGCAAGGACAACAACCTCTCCCTCAATGTGAGCAAGACAAAGGAGCTGATCGTGGACTACAGGAAAAGCCGGTCAGAACAGGCCCCCATTAACATCAACAGGGCTGTAGTGTAGCGTGTCGAGAGTTTCGAGTTCCTTGGTGTCCACGTCACCAACAAACTATCATGGTCTAGACAGTCATGAAGAGGGCACAACAAAACCTTTTCCCCCTCAGGAGACTGAAAAGATTTGGCGTGGGTCCCCAGATCCTCAAAAGGTTCTACAGCTGCACCATTGAGAGCATCCTGACCGGTTGCATCACCGCCTGGTATTGTTATTCTTATTGTGTTTCTTTTTATTTTAGTCTACTTGGTAAATATTTTCTTCTTGAACTGCACTGTTGGTTTTTTAAGGAAGCATTTCACGGTCAAGTCTACAATTGTTGTATTTGGCACACGTGACAAATAAAGTTTGATTTGATGTATTATCTATCCTGTTGCATAGTCGCGTCATGCTTACCTATATGTACATATATACCTCATACCACTGAACATCGACTCGGTACTAGCCAAGTAATCGTTGCTCATTGTGTATTTATTCCTTGTGTTATTGTTTTTGTATTTTTTCCTCACTGCATTGTTAGGAGTAAGTATTTCACTGTTAGTCTATACCTGTTGTTTACAAAGCATGTGACAAATAATATTTGATTTGATGCCCTAATGCTGGCTCGTTGTTTAATCACAAAATTGTGTCCCACCAAGTGGACATTGCTTTTAGGGACAAAATGCAATCAACCAGAACTATTTGGAAATATCATGAATAGACTTGGGGAATATTTTTTTATTTTATATAAAATTCTGTGTTATAACTAAAAGAGTAGGTGAAAGGAATATTCTTCATTTTTTTATTCATTCATTAAGTTCAAGGTTCCGCAATCTTACCTGGGACCGTCACACCATTGGACAATTGTCACATTTGGTTCAAAAAGCTTTTGTGGTTATATTAACATGTTTGCCAATTTGTTAAGTTAAATGTGTTTGCCATCACAGACAAAAAAAGGGTGTCAGGTCAACTACCCACACAGAGAAAGAAAAGGTATGAATGGAGAAAGGGAAGGCATGGGCAGGAGAGCTAGTGTCTGCGATGGATCCCTTGGCCGTCCTCCCTGCTGCCGGTCTGCTTACCCAGTAAAGAGTGCACACCAGTGACCCTGAGTAATAGCCAGTGCACCTGGTACCTCATAAATACACCCTGATGGGGTAACAGAGGGAGGGAAGAAAAGAGGCAAGAGGGCACAGCACTCCTCCACAGCATTTATGCCGGAGAGAGGCTTGATAAATCAGGAGAGAAGGAGGAGGAGAAACTGCAGGAGAGGTGACGGGTGGAGAAAGGTGTGGGAGAGGTGGAGGGTTGAAGCAGGAGATGGAGAGGAAGAGCGAGACGAGAGGGGAGGAAGTAGAGGGTGGGAAAAAAAGAGGAGGAGGAGAGGCGATAAAGAGAGGAGGAGCGGGAACTTTTCAAAGACAAATCATTTAAAGTCATTTAAAAACTCACGCCCCTGATTCAGAATGTCAAAGTTTAGCATTCGACGGAGACAAAACATCATCTAAATCTGACCCGAACTACAACACTCAATCATGAATGATTAATCTCAGAAGGATTATTTCAGTTTAATGACTGCCTCAGGATCAGAAACTGAAGGACGCACCGACCGCTGACATCTCTGATGACACAACTCCACACCACCCGTAGCATGCCAACTAGAATCACGGACGCCATCGAATCCCCACAAGATTGCATTTTTTACTGCATAATAAAACATATATGAAATTCCAAATTCCTTTCCCTTGAAGCTTTTTCACTGCTTTGACATTTCAGTGCCGGCCAAATCTTATATCTAGGCTTGAAAAACATAGAATAACTATCCACTGAATCAGCTCAACCAGGTGTGAAAAAATGCTGTAAAGTAAGAATGCTTTGAAAAATAGACATGTTAATAGATTGTATTTATCAATTAACTAAATGCAAAGTGAGTGAACAGAAGAAAAGTCAACATCAAATCCATATCTGTTGTGACCACCGTTTGTCTTCAAAACAGCATCAATTCTGGTAGGTACACTTGCACAAAGTAGGCATATCGTCAGGTGTATGATTAAACAATTCTACCAAACCGGTGCTAATGATCATCAATTCAATATGTGCGTAGGTTGAAACACAAATCATTAACTGAAACAGAAACAGCTGTGTAGGAGGAATACAACTGGGTGAGGTACAGCCAAACTTTGCTAACAAAGGGAGGTTGCTGAAGACCCTTTACTGTCAAAAGACTGAGCACAGCAACAAGACACAAGGTAGTTATACTGCATCAGCAAGGTCTCTCCCAGGCAGAAACTTCAAGGCAGACACGGGTTTCCAGATGTGCTGTCAAAGCTCTTTTGAAGAAGCACAAAGAAACGAGCAACGTTGAGGACCGTAGACGCAGTGGTCGGCCAAGGAAACTTACTGCAGCAGATGAAAGACACATCATGCTTACTTCCCTTCGCAATCGGAAGATGTCCAGCAGTGCCATCAGCTCAGAATTGTTAGAAAACAGTGGGACCCTGGTACACCCATCTACTGTCCGGAGAAGTCTGGTCAGAAGTGGCCTTCATGGAAGACTTGCGGCCAAAAATCCATACAGTATCTCCGACGTGGCAACAAGGCCAAGCAACTCAACTATGCACCAAAACACAGGAACTGGGGTGCAGAAAAATGGCAGCAGGTGCTCTGGACTGAAGAATTTTTTTTTAAAATATTTGTCTGTAGCAGAAGGCAGTTTGTTCGCCGAAGGGCTGGAGAGCGGTAGACGAATGAGTGTCTGCAGGCAACAGTGAAACATGGTGGACGTTCCTTGCAAGTTTGGGGCTGCTGAGTTGGGGATTTAGTCAGAATGAATGGTTTCCTCAATGCTGAGAAGTACAGGCAGATACTTATGCATCATTCAATACCATCAGGGAGGCATCTGATTGACCCCTAATGTATTCTGCAGCATGACAACGACCCCAAACTTAAGTCATTAAGAACTATCTTCAGCATAAAGAAGAACAAGGAATCCTGGAAGTGGTAGTACAGCCCCCACAGAGCCCTGATCTCTACATCATCGAGTCTGTCTGGGATAACATGAGAGAGAAGCACCTGAGGCTGCCTAAATCCACAGATGAACTGTGGTTAGTTTGGTGTTTGGGCCAACCTACCTACCAACCAATTGATGCTGTTTTGAAGGAAAACGGTGGTCACACCAAATATTGATTTGATGTAGATTTTTCTTCTGTTCACTCACTTTGCATTTTGTTAATTGACAAATATAGTATATTAACATGTCTATTTTTGAAAGCATTCTTACTTTACAGCATTTTTTCACACCAGCCTAAAACTTTTGCACAGTACTGCATACTGCATATAAGCTTGTGCAAATGTAGAACTACCCAGATGTATTCTATTGCCCACCTTCCAGTCACAATTCCTCAAAGGCAGGACAGGGGAGTAAGTGGAGGACAGGAGGAAGAGGACAGGATGTGATAGACAGGTACTGATAATATATAGACACTACATGGCCAAAAGTATGTGGACCCTCCATCAAATTAGTGGATTCGGCTATTTCAGCCACACCCGTTGCTGACAGGTGTATAAAATCGAGCACACAGCCATGCAATCTCCATACATTGGCAGTAGAATGGCCCGTACTGAAGAGCTCAGTGACTTTCAACGTGGCACCATCATAGGATGCCACATTTCCAACAAGTCAGTTTGTCAAATTTCTGCCCTGCTAGTGCTGTTATTGTGAAGTGGAAAAATCTAGGATCAACAACGGCTCAGCCGCGAAGTCGTAGGCCACACAAACTCAGAACGGGACTGCAGATAGCTGAAGTAGGACTGCCGAGTGCGTCTGTCCTCGGTTGCAAATCTCACTATAGAACTGTTCTTCAGGAGCTTCATGGGTTTCCAGGGTTTCCATGGCCAAGCAGCCGCACACAGGCCTGATCCCTATGTGTGTGCAATGCCAAGCGTTGGCTGGAGCGGTGTACAGCTCGCCACCATTGGACTCTGGAACAGCGGAAATGCATTCTCTGGACTGATGAATCACGCTTCACCATTTGGCAGTCCGACGGACGGATCTGGGTTTGGTGGATGAGAGGAGAACGCTATCTGCCCTAATGCATAGTGCCAACTGTAAAGTTTGGTGGAGGAGGAATAATGGTCTGGAGCTATTTTGATGGTTTGGGCTAGACCCCTTAGTTCCAGTGAAGGGAAATCTTGATGCTACATCATTCTGTGCTTCCATCTTTGAAAGCCTTCCCAGAAGATTGGAGGCTGTTATAGCAGCAAGGGGGGCCAACTCCATATTAATGCCTATAATTTTGGAATGAGAGATGTTCGACGAGCTGTCCACATACTTTTGATCAAGTAGTGTAGTTGACTAGGACAGATCTAGCAGGGCAGACATTCGACAAACTGACTTGTTGGAAAGGTGGCATCCTATGATGGTGCCACGTTGAAAGTCACTGAGGTCTTCAGTAAGTCCATTCTACTTCCAATGTTTGTTTATGGAGAGAGATTGCATGGCTGTGTGCTCTATTTTATACACCTGTAAGCAAAGGGTGTGGCTGAAATAGCCGAATCCACTAATTTGAAGGTGTGTCCACATACTTTGTACATACCATATAAATAGATATACAAATTTATTTTGAAAGACTAATAAAAGGCCTATAATTTATCATGATATGCCAGAGCTATAAGGTAGATCTCCATATGCATGCTGTGATTTATGGTGTACGACTTGTGACCTTTTCAAGTCGATGCAAAGTCAATTTCCCATATACTGTCTAAATGCCCTGTCTAAGGCAATTTGGACATCACCTCTCAAAGATATCTACTGCATAGATTAAACTTCATAGTCTATCTGATAAGATCCCACACATTTCTCTCTCCCTGTTTGTCAAAATGTCTCTCTCATCCTGTCTTCACAACTTCCAGTCTCCTCTCCTCCCCTCTGTCAGTCTCCCGTGTCCTCTCAATCCCCTCTTTCCCCTTCCACTCCACTCTTGTCATGGGGTTGGTGTAATATAAGGGTGAAGTGGTAACATGGAGGGTGGTGGTAGTATGATGCAGTGTAATTTCTCTCTCTGACCTTACGCAGTACTGTACACACTTCCGAGGTGGAAAGTATGGTGAGATTGGCACTGCGGGGCAGAGGCTGTGTGAAATTGTTTCATTACTGTTCCACGACGGCTCTCATCCCTATTCCCTTCCCAATCCAGCAGCACAGCCACACACACACACCCACACACCCACACACACAAACACACACACACACTCAATTCTCTGGCATCAGCTCTGGTGGGCGTTCGTGTAGTCACCATGCCAATATACTAGAGAAATTAACATTCAATTCTCTGGCAACAGCTCTGATGGACATTTGTGCAGTCAGCATGCCAATTGCACACTCCCTCAAAACTTGAGACATCTGTGACATTTTAGAGTGGTCTTTTATTGTCCCCAGTACAAGGTGCACCTGTGTAATGATCATGCTGTTTAATCATCTTCTTAATATGCCACACCTGTCAGGTGGATGGAATATCTTGGCAAAGGAGAAATGCTCACTAACAGGGATGTAAACAAATATGTGCATATGAAAAATGTCTTCGATCTTTAATTTCATTTATATATATATATATATACTACCGTTCAAAAGTTTGAGGTCACTTAGAAATGTCCTTGTTTTTGAAAGAAAAGCATATTTTTTGTCCATTAAAATAACATCAAATTCATCAGAAATACAGTGTAGACATTGTTAATGTTGTAAATAACTTTTGTTGCTAGAAACGGCAGATTTTTAATGGAATATCTACATAGGTGTACAGAGGTCCATTATCAGCAACCATCCCTCCTGCGTGTTCTAATGGCACGTTGTGTTAGTCATTTTAAAAGGCTAATTGATCATTAGAAAACACTTTTGCAATTATGTTAGCACAGCTGAAAACTGTTGTTCTGATTAAAGAAGCAATAAAACTGGCCTTCTTTAGACTAGTTGAGTATCTGGAGCATCAGCATTTGTGGGTTCGATTCCAACCTCAAAATGGCCAGAAACAAAGACCTTTCTTCTGAAACTCATCAGTCTATTCTTGTTCTGAGAAATGATGGCTATTCCATGCGAGAAATTGCCTAGAAACTGAAGATCTTGTACAACAATGTGTACTACTCCCTTCACAGAACAGCGCAAAGTGGCCCTAACCAGAATAGAAAGAGGAGTGGGAGGTCCCGGTGCACAACTGAGCAAGAGGACAAGTACATTAGTGTCTAGTTTGAGAAACAGAAACAGAAACAAAGTGGGAGCTTTATTAAATAGTACACCAGTATACTATTTGAGGTTGGGTGATTGTGGAGGCCACGTCATCTGATGCAGCACTCCATCACACTCCTTTGTCAAACAGCCCCTACACAGCCTGGCGTTGTGTTTTGGGTCATTGTCCTGTTAAAAAAACGAATTACAGTCCCACTAAGCCCAAACCAGATGGGATGGCAGATCACTGCAGAATGCTGTGGTAGTCATGCTGGTTAAGTGTGCCTTGAATCCTAAATAAATCACATACAGTGTCACCAGCAAAGCATCCCGACACCGTCATACCTCCTCCTCCATGCTTCATGGTGGGAACCACACATGCGGATATCATCCGTTCACCTGCTCGTTTTACAAAGACAAGGGTGTTGGAACTAAAAATCCCAAATTTGGACTCATCAGACCAAAGGACAGATTTGACACTGGTCTAATCTCTATTGCTCGTGTTTCTTGGCCCAAGCAAGTCACTTCTTATTGGTGTCCTATAGTAGTGGTTTCTTTGCAGCAACTTGACCATGAAGGCCTGATTCATGCAGTCTCCTCTGAACAGTTGATGTTGAGATGTGTCTGTTAATTGAACTCTGTGAAGCATTTATTTGGGCTGCAATTTCTGAGGCTGGTAACTAACCACTGCACTTAAATAAGTTCTTTAAATGTTCCACATTGACTGACCTTCATGTCTTAAAGTAATGATGGACTGTCATTTCTCTTTGCTTATTTGAGCGGTTATTGACATAATATGGACTTGGTCTTTTACCAAATAGGGGTTTCTTCTGTTATCACCACCACCTCGTGACAACACAACTGATTGGCTCAAACATATTAAAAAGGAAAGAAATTACACAAATTAACTATTAACAAGGCACACCTGTTAATTGAAAAGCATTCAAGGTGACTACCTCATGAAGCTGGTTGAGAGAATGCCAAGAGTGTACAAAGCTGTCATCAAGGCAAAGGGTAGCTACTTTGAAGAATCTCAAATACTTTTTGGTTACTACATGATTCCATATGTGTTATTTCATCGTTTTAATGTCTTCACAATTATTCTACAATGTAGAAAATAGTAAAAAAAATTTAGAAAAACCTGGAATGAGTAGGTGTGTCCAAACTTTTGACTGGTACTGCAAAAATTATTTTTACAGCATTGAAAATCATACCGTTGGTATTTCGAAATACCCCGGTTTACGGTATATTACCCAAACCTAGAGGGTATGACTTGTCTATCTGTTGTAAATAGGAAGGAACAGGGAATTTACCATTTCATGAAGACTTCTGGAGGAGGCACTTGTCCTATCAGAGAAGCCGACCTGCCGTAAGAGGTTATGTCAATGCGTTCTTTTGTTGTAGGAACACTCCTTCCTTTAGGGCCGACACCAAGACCCTTGCTTTAAAGATTATACTTTTTTTTCGGGATGGAGGAAAATGTATTTGAAATTGATGCAAAATAATGTCATATGGTTAACCACCAGACGTAGTACGTCTTGTTCTTTTCTAGATATTTCCAGACGGTGCAGATTGATTATGAGAAATGTCTGTCATGTGATAACATAATCATGTCATAACATCCCCAAGGCTTCCATGACAATCTCCATCACATCTCCAAAGGGTGAAAATCAACATTCAAAACGGCTCCGAGAAAAACGCACTCATATGCACAGCTGCAAGTGTCTCTCAGTCAGTCATGTAAACACGGACCAGAACACATATTACAACCAGATTATAATTTATATTCTGTTTATTATTGCTTTGTGTCATTTTGTTGTGCAGTGAAATCCATGGATTTCTCATTAGGGCCTGCGGCCTATGCAGTGTTCAGATGTCACCATCGTCGTAAGAACATTCGGACCAAAGCGCAGCGTGATATGGGTTCCACATATTTATTGAAGTGAAACGCACAAAACAATAAAGAACATGATAAATAAAGAACGAAACGTGATGTCAATGAAGTGCTCACAGGCAACTACACATAAACAAGATCCCACAAAACACAGTGGGGAAATGGCTGCCTAAATATGATCCCCAATCAGAGACAACGATAAACAGCTGCCTCTGATTGGGAACCATACCAGGCCAACATAGAAATAAACACCCTAGATTACCCACCCTAGTCACACCCCGACCTAACCAAAATAGAGAATAAAAAGGATCTCTATGGTCAGGGCGTGACATTGGACCCCACCACGGGTGTCCTCTGCAGTGCCTGCTGCCTACAGAACACACACACGGCCTGCTGACTAGTGAAGCAGGGACACAGAAAAACGCTTCAAGACATTCTTTATACACGTTTTCTTCTTGTAAGAAATGTAACTAGGGTGGAAAGACGCATGGAATAACAAGTAACCAGATGCTGGGATCGATGCACAGAAACACACACAGACACACACACTATATAAGACACCTGCTCTGCTCTGGCCCTCCCCCCTCAGCCGGCAGCACGGGCCTGATCGCCATTATTGCGACATGGACTTGACTGAAAACACCCACCACACCAGCCAGCCAGGGACGTGACTGCAGGCAAGCCATGGTAAGAAAGTACCATCAGAGAGCTGTTCTCTTGAAATCACAGATTGTTACTTTAAGTATAGGCACTCTGCCTCAGCCGCCTCTTTCATAATGACACACACACACACACACACACACACACACACACACACACACAAATAATAGGCTATATCCATTTGATGGAACTCCATAGAGAAAGTTGCACCCTCTGAGAGCTCAGCGTGGCCCTGTGAAAGTCACACAGCCTTTCTTTAGGTTTAATTACAGTTCACACCTCCTCCCTCTCATCCTCTCTCTACTTCCTCCTCATCCCCCTTTCATATGGCATAAAGCAAGATGATGGCTTTGATTCATATGGCCTGTGGAACACTTTATCCTTTCCATCCGCTGCCATCATATTATTCGCTCCTTCCATCTAAGCCGCTCTCTCCCTTTTTATTTTTCTGATCCCACTCTCTCTCCTTTTCTGATCCATCCCACTCTCTCTCCTTTTCTGATCCATCCCACTCTCTCTCCTTCAGAGCAGGCCAAAGAATAAGCGTAGGCATGGGGGAAATGTCAAACGCTCTAGTGCCATGTGATCAGTCAAAAACACAACCCGTATCAATCAGATTTACTAAGACACAGATCTGTAGGCGCCATTATAGTTTCTCAATCACGTACAAGCAATTTTGGGATCTGCGCTGAAACGTATCTATAGCAGAAGAGCAATGATCAAATGTTCAAATACATTTAGAGAACTTCTGATCATTTTCTTGCCTTAGTACCTGACTTGCATGTCTTAGCCCTTTAAATAAATACAAACGTCATCAGTGAATACAAAAAACACGTGTTCTGTTCACAGAATACAACATTGTTTTCATCAGAAGAGAAATGGATGCAATTTTGTTCACTGTTTCTCGCAATCAGTAAATACTACTGCACAAAATTCGAAATCACCCCATTTGTGTCATACCATGTACAATTATTGAAATATTTAGGCAATGGGGGCTGTCTAATTGTTATGATTTTTTACAATATTGAGGACATGCAAAGATACAGAGAATGAAGTTGGGCTACTCCTAAATCATCATCTCCAACATTGGGACCTTCCATTATAGAGCTTTGCTCTGCTGTGGATTCATTCATTCAGTTGTTTCTATGCGCTAATGGAAAGTCTACAAAACAACGTTCAACCCAGCTTTTGTACTGAATACATGGAAGAGGATTGTGATAACAATTAATGAATTGTTCACAAGTGCAAAAATGTTTATCACTTATAATATTAGATTTGATGTGTAGGAAATTGTTTGGTGAAATATGCATAAAAGCAGAGTAATTGCCCATAATTCTGCACCTTTGGACAGTTGTACTTCCAATAATAATCATCATGATCTAGTGACTGCAAAGAAAATGTACTGATCTACTGGGATTTTTAAAGGCAGACTAACTTTGTTTTGTCTGCATGATTCAAGAGACAAGAAGGCAGTCGTGTTCTTTTGTTTCATCTATTTTGACGGAATAATATTGTTTTGATGAATGTATTTATGTTGTGAAAAGGCAGCACTTTGAAAACACATTTACTGTTTTGCAGAAGTCCACAGAGTTCTGTGTCTTATGAAATTGACATTGATCCAAAAAAATGCTTGTACACGATTGAGAAAAACTGTAATACAAATTTGTAAGTCTATAACACAAGTTTATAACAGAAGTCTAAAACAGAAGTCTATACCACGAATAGGGTTGACCCCAATTAGTCAACTGGTCGATTATTTGGTCGTTAGGCTGTTGGTCGACCGAGATTGTCTTAGCCAAGCAGTAACATATACATTATATATATATATATATATATATATATATATACACACACACACATAGTGGGGAGTACAAGTATTTGATACACTGCCAATTTTGCAGGTTTTCCTACTTACAAAGCATGTAGAGGTCTGTAATTTTTATCATAGGTACACTTCAACTGTGATAGACGGAATCTAAAACAAAAATCCAGAAAATCACATTGTATGATTTTTAAGAAATTAATTAGCATTTTATTGCATGACATAAGTATTTGATACATCAGAAAAGCAAAACTTAATATTTGGTACAGAAACCTTTGTTTGCAATTACAGAGATCACATGTTTCCTGTAGTTCTTGACCAGGTTTGCACACACTGCAGCAGGGATTTTAGCCCACTCGTCCATACAGACCTTCTCCAGATCCTTCAGGTTTCGGGGCTGTCGCTGGGCAATACGGACTTTCAGCTCCCTACAAAGATTTTCTATTGGGTTCAGGTCTGGAGACTGGCTAGGCCACTCCAGGACCTTGAGATGCTTCTTACAGAGCCACTCCTTAGTTGCCCTGGTTGTGTGTTTCGGGTCGTTGTCATGCTGGAAGACCCAGCCACGACCCATCTTCAATGCTCTTACTGAGGGAAGGAGGTTGTTGGCCAAGATCTTGCGATACATGGCCCCATCCTCCCCTCAATACGATGCAGTCATCCTGTCCCCTTTGCAGAAAAGCATCCCCAAAGAATGTTTCCACCTCCATGCTTCACGGTTGGGATGGTGTTCTTGGGGTTGTACTCATCCTTCTTCTTCCTCCAAACACGGTGAGTGGAGTTTAGACCAAAAAGCTTGATTTTTGTCTCATCAGACCCCATGAACTTCTCCCATTCCTCCTCTGGATCATCCAGATGGTCATTGGCAAACTTTAGACGGGCCTGGACATGTGCTGGCTTGAGCATGGGGACCTTGCGTGCGCTGCAGGATTTTAATCCATGACGGCGTAGTGTGTTACTAATGGTTTTCTTTGAGACTGTGGTCCCAGCTCTCTTCAGGTCATTGACCAGGTCCTGCCGTGTAGTTCTGGGCTGATTCCTTCCTCATGATCATTGATGCCCCATGAGGTGAGATCTTGCATGGAGCCCCAGACTGAGGGTGATTGACCGTCATCTTGAACTTCTTTCATTGTCTAATAATTGTGCCAACAGTTGTTGCCTTCTCACCAAGCTGCTTGCCTATTGTCCTGTAGCCCATCCCAGCCTTGTGCAGGTCTACAATTTTATCCTTGATGTCCTTACACAGCTCTCTGGTCTTGGCCATTGTGGAGAGGTTGGAGTCTGTTTGATTGAGTGTGTGGACAGGTGTCTTTTATACAGGTAACGAGTTCAAACAGGTGCAGTTAATACAGGTAATGAGTGGAGAACAGGAGGGATTCTTCATGAAAAACTAACAGGTCTGTGAGAGCTGGAATTCTTACTGGTTGGTAGGTGATCAAATACTTATGTCATGCAATAAAATGCAAATTATTCCTTAAAAATCATACAATGTGATTTTCGGGATTTTTGTTTTAGATTCCGTCTCTGACAGTTGAAGTGTACCTATGATAAAAATTACAGACCTCTACATGCTTTGTAAGTAGGAAAAACTGCAAAATCGGCAGTGTATCAAATACTTGTTCTCCCCACTGTATATATATATACACATATACATATATACACTGCATATACATATATTTGTAACTGTTTTACCTTTATTTAACTAGGCAAGTCAGTTAAGAACAAATTCTTATTTTCAATGACAGCCTAGGAACAGTGGGTTAACTGCCTGTTCAGGGGCAGAACGACAGATTTGTACCTTGTCAGTTCGGGGATTTGAATTTTACTAGTCCAACGCTCTAACCACTAGGCTATCCTGCTGCTACCATGCATTTCCTACATTTTGTAACATTGCAGAGGGGTCTGTATAGCTCTGCATTGACATGATTTGTTGATGGTAGGTGGGGGTGGTACATCCTGTAAAAACACAAACTCACTTCCTTGACAACAGCTCTGCACTGCTCCACGAAACGCAAGAAGTATGAATGCTCTGACTTCTGCTGAGGCCGTATCACCGTAAATGCTGCATGGCCAATGCAGGCGTCAGATTGACCATGCGCCCAGATGCACAATGCACTTCTCTCTCCAGAATGCACTCTCTCCCACCAACTTGTGCACATTCATTGTTTCATAACTTCATTGTGTCAATTGTTTGGATTTGCTTATTAGTGTATATCAATTCCCCATAACATATATCACCACTAGTACATTTACCGTTAATTCCTAATCTACAATGTTTTGAATCAAATCAAATTTGAGTCACAGGTGTAGACCTTACAGTGATATTCTTACTTACGAGCCCCTAACCAGCAATGCAGTTACATTTTTTAAATAAAAGTAACAAGTAGTTCAAGAGCAACAGTAAAATAACAATAGCGAGACTATATACAGGGAGGTACCGGTACAGAGTCAATGTGCGGGGGCACCAGTTGGTTAGTCGATATGTCCATGTAAGTAGAGTTGTTAAAGTGACTATGCATAGATGATGACAACAGAGAGTAGCAGTGGTGTTAAAGAGGGGGGCAATGCAAATAGTCTGGGTAGACATTTGATTAGATGTTCAGGAGTTATGGCTTGGAGGTGGAAGCTGTTTAGAAGCCTCTTGGACCTAAACTTGGCGCTCCGGTACTGCTTGCCGTGCGGTAGCAGACAGAACAATCTATGACTATGCTGGTTGGAGTCTTTGACCATTTTTAGGGCCTTCCTCTGACACCGCCCGGTATAGAGGTGATGTACTGGGCCGTATGCACTACCCTCTGTAGTGCCTTGCGGTCGGAGGCTGAGCAGTTGCCATACCAGGCAGTGATGCAACCAGTCAGGATGCTCTCAATGGTGCAGCTGTAGAACCTTTTGAGGATCTCAGAACCCATGCCAAATCTTTTCAGTCGCCTGAGGGGGAATAGATTTTGTCGTGCCCTCTTCACGACTCTCTTCGTGTGCTTGGACCATGTTAGTTTGTTGATGATGTGGACACCAAGGAACTTGAAGCTCTTAACCTGCTCCACTACAGCCCCGTTGATGAGAATGGTGGCATGCTTGTAGTCTACAATCATCCTGTAGTCTACAATGATCTCCTTTGTCTTGATCACGTTGTTACTTTGGTTACGGTAATTTATTTGAATGCATTTAATATTATTATTCCAGTCTTCCAGGGCTCATTGTCAGAGTGGACACATTGTTTGCACAACCTATGCTGCTCTTGTGAGAAACAAGTTTTGGTTTATTTCATTCAATTGACAAGTTTTGTCAATTTAGTAATTGTCTTTTGTTTGGAGCGTTCCTGTCAATGAGTAAGGACGCGCACCTGATTACACATAGAAGTAGGCCTATAGGCTACCTGGCCTGATTACACATAGAAGTAGGCCTATAGGCTACCTGGCCTGATTACACATAGAAGTAGGCCTATAGGCTACCTGGCCTGATTACACATAGAAGTAGGCCTATAGGCTACCTGGCCTGATTACACATAGAAGTAGGCCTATAGGCTACCTGGCCTGATTACACATAGAAGTAGGCCTATAGGCTACCTGGCCTGATTACACATAGAAGTAGGCCTATAGGCTAGCTGGCCTGATTACACATAGAAGTAGACCTATAGGCTACCTGGCCTGATTACACATAGAAGTAGGCCTATAGGCTACCTGGCCTGATTACACATAGAAGTAGGCCTATAGGCTACCTGGCCTGATTACACATAGAAGTAGACCTATAGGCTACCTGGCCTGATTACACATAGAAGTAGGCCTATAGGCTACCTGGCCTGATTACACATAGAAGTAGGCCTATAGGCTACCTGGCCTGCATATAAATGTAGGCATATAAATGTGCCCATTTGGGGATCTGATAGTATTTCTGATTGGCATAATGCACCACCACTAATGACGTATGGAGCTTCTCAAAGTAATGTTTTCTTCACCTAAAAACAAC
Source organism: Oncorhynchus tshawytscha (assembly GCF_018296145.1). Lineage (NCBI taxonomy): Eukaryota > Metazoa > Chordata > Actinopteri > Salmoniformes > Salmonidae > Oncorhynchus > Oncorhynchus tshawytscha. The sequence goes on from NC_056459.1 coordinate 15,978,558, forward strand.
AAGCAAACAAAGTCTGTTTTTACATCCATTCAGAATTACAATAGTTCCTCAATGTATTTGCAAAATCTTTCCAGCTCTCTCCCTTTTGATAACCACTCAGCGTGAAAGGGAAAAATGTCATGCTGTGATCCAATGGAAACGTCATAAAATAAGCCTACCTGATTACTTCTTATCAGTGCTTGACTTGGACTGAAATAGGTTCTGGTACTAATTTTGGGTGCTGGTACTCAACAATACTCAGCTCTGGTGAACTCCTGCCCAAGTCAAGCACTGCTTCTTATCCCTTGCGCAAATGGCCTACAGCTGTTTCTGTCCCGAGTTCACTGATGTGGGAAACTCAGCACCCAGAAATTTCACAACTCTCCTGCCAGACCCAAGTTAGTAGTTGATACAATGTTTCAAGTTCGTTGCAGACAGGCCATGTGTAGCCAATGTGATTTATAGGATATTTATTTTGATCAGGATATTTTCTACCTGCAGGCTCCAATGTTTTAACTTGTTGGCTTTATGTAGGCTATTTTTACACAGGTGGCAATGGCAATAGAAGTTACTATTTAGGTTTGTATCATATTCATTTAGATTTGGATAGAATTTTAATTAACCACAATACAATAATTTTGAGATATGAAGATGTTATTGTAAATGAAATTGAATGTTTCATGTAAATTTGCATATGAACACCATAACTAACACGCAGATCGGTAGAAACGGTAAGATAAATTGGCATTCCACATGAGAAAGGTTGTCAACTTCTCGTGTAGCCTATTACTGGCAACGTCAGGAGAGTAATGTCAGAATCTGCGAAAGCCAGAAAGAGTGGGAGGAGAATAGTTGGGTCAGGTTTTTTCTTCTGGTTATCTAGATCTCTGGCGCCTTCTTGAGGCATTTGTCTTATTTCATCAAACCTTAAGCTTTAAGCATCAGACAAGCTCAATGCATATAGTTGATTTTATTTAAACACATAGGGTGTGTCTATATATGGCAAAATACATGTTTAAATATTTGTTGAAAGAACAGACCAAGTTTTTTCCCCCCTCTGGGACAGTCCTAATCTCAAATACACATGTCTATATGGCAACTCTATAACACTAGCCATGGAGGTGTTGTCTAGTCAGTAACAATAAACCTCAAGGTTTTGCATATTAGGTCCTAACCCATTTTTATGGCCTCTGAAGACTTCTGGAAGTGAAAACAGCGTTTTAAGATGGCCGACGTTAAAATGCCTACCCAGGAGAGACATATAGAAGATTCATTTCAGGTAGCATATTTGCATATCCAAATACTTGACATGATTGTGCTAAATCCCTTTAATGTACCTTTTAGTACTGGTTAATTCTGGCACTTTGGGAAATTATAATAATGAAAATTGGTGTGAAATAGAGATATTTGAGGTACTTTCGTTTAGCAGAAAGCCTCCTCTTCTCGTCCCAAGGGGAGTGCTGAATTGCGTCCTGGAAAAAAACACGGGGGAAATCATTTCCTGTTATCGTCATCACACATTTTCACACATTTATATTCATTTAAACAAATATGGAAATGTCCTTACTTTCCGTCTGTGCCTCTTTCTCTCTTGAATACACACACACACCCTTATACATAATGTATAAATATATACAATTACATAAGTAAATAGTATATCATATACACCCAAGAATTCGCTTTACAATCTGTCCTACTTTGCATTCAATAAGTACTAAACGTTCTCTGTTTGTCCCTGACAATGTAAACAAAAAGTTCAAACCATGACATTTCACAGAGACAGCATGTCCAATCTAAAACATGCTGCACTTTGACAACTGCAGCCTCACAAACCAACTTTGACAAAACATTAGACCCAAAGCTCACAGAGTCAAAGGTCACAAAGTCAAAGGTCACAAAGGCCCTTGAGGTCAAACTACCCAAAGGCCAGTGTCAGGCTTCAGAACATGTTGAATATTAATAATAAATACCACACACATGCGCATGCAAGTCACAATACAGATACTATAACCACAACACCACTGGCACAATGTCAGCTCTGCCCCACTGTGGTGCGGTACGGTCAGGATTCAATGTACACCCATGCCTGGATGCTGGATCTAGTACATTTAAAGAGTCTGTAAGCTGATAATGACATCATTAAGGACTTAATGATTTAAGGACGGGCATAGAGAAACAGATCTGAGCTTAGAGCCTATTGGATCACAGGGAATGAGGAAAAGAGAATGGTCCAATGGAGAGAAAGATGAATGAATTACAACACAGACAAGAGGCTGTGCTGTGCACGGTAATGGTGGTGCCAGCATGGAGGAAATGCCCCAGTCCAATGGCTGGCCATCTGGGCATGGTGGGCAGGGTAAGAGGGCATGGGGGACTCCTGAGTGGTGGGCAGAGCTTCAGTCATCAGTCATACAGACAGGACAGCATGGGGAGCCAATGAGCCTGAAGCGTGTGTGTGCTTGCCTGCGTGTGTGTGCATATACATGTGCATTCCTCCCTACCTGTCTGTCTGCCTGCCTCCCTCCCTGTCTGCCTACCTGCCTCCCTGTCTGTCTGTCTGCCTCCCTGTCTGTCTGCCTGCCTACCTGTCTGCCTACCTGCCTCCATGTCTGCCTGCCTGCCTCCCTGTCTACATGCCTGCCTCCCTGTCTGTCTGTCTGCCTGCCTCCCTGTCTGTCTGTCTGTCTGTCTGCCTGCCTCCCCTGTCTGCCTGTCCCTGTCTGTCTCTGCCTCCCTGCCTGCCTGCCTCCCTGTCTGTCTGCCTCCCTGTCTGCCTGCCTGCCTCCCTGTCTGTCTGTCTGCCTGCCTGTCTGTCTGCCTCCCTGTCTGCCTCCCTGTCTGTCTGTCTGCCTTCCTGTCTGCCTGCCTGCCTCCCTGTCTACATGCCTGCCTCCCTGTCTGTCTGCCTGCCTCCCTGTCTGTCTGCCTCCTGTCTGTCTCTGTCTGTCTGCCTCCCTGTCTGTCTGCCTCCCTGTCTGCCTGCCTGCCTCCCTGTCTACATGCCTGCCTCCCTGTCTGTCTGCCTGCCTCCCTGTCTGTCTGCCTGCCTCCCTGTCTGTCTGTCTGCCTCCCTGTCTGTCTGCCTCCCTGTCTGCCTGCATAAACATACCCATCCAACCATTTATCTTTATAGTGTTAACCAAGACATGAAACTTTACGACAGGATAATATCTTGGTACTTTCCGTTATGACACTTAGGCCTCCATCCAGATAGTCCAGACAATATTTGAATGCTCCTGATCTATCCCACCCAGCACCATACACTCTGGGTCTGCTGGGTCACAGTGCAGAAGAATCAGCTTGTTCCTCACTTGGCACAATTTGGCATCTGGCCTCAACAGACAAACACACACTGAAGAGATATATCTATCTATACATCCAAAAGCCAGAGATAGACTTCAAATACAAGGAACTAAAAATGTAAAATAAAGGACAGATAGACACACATGCACTCTCTCACACACACACATACAAACTGTGGTTGTTAGTCTATTTGCTGAGCTGAACTGTGCCTCCTCAAGGTCAGTCAAGTGGTTGGCATGATGCCTACTCCAGGTCTTCAGTGGGCACTGGGTGAGCAGATGGGGATATCAGATTCTCACACACACACACACACACACACACACACACACACACAGACACAGTCAGGTAACTGGCATGGTGCCTACTCCAGGGTGAGCAGGTACCAGGTGGGGGAGATCAGTGCGTTCAAATGTCTCCCGTTGGAAAGGTTGGAAGTCGTGTCACGTCAGGGGCACCCAGCGGAACCCTGTCACCTCCAAGAGGACACACACACACACACACTCGTTAGCACCCTCAGTCACTCTCTGCTGGAAATGAACACACACACACACACCTGGTAATTAGCATCTTCAACCTCTGTTGGAGATTAAATCAGGTAGCCTCTGACTATGGAGATGAGAGGACCAGAGAGAGGACCACAGAGGACCTTACAGCAGAGGGCACTGGACAGATGGACGAAGACATGCTAGGGTGTCTAGAGCTGGACAGGAACCTCCTTTTAGCCCTCAGTGTCAGCGTCAGCCTGGCCACTAACACACCCACACGCAGACGGGCGTGAGCACACACTCTCAGTCACTCAAAGCCCAGCAGAGCGCTCATGGATGCTAATGACCAACAGGCTCTCTATGTAAAACAGACAGAGGAAAGGGAACCAAGGCTACTGATCCACAGAGAAGAGGAGGGATAGGGGAAGAGAGGGAGAGAGGGAGAGAGAACGAAGACCACAGATCCACAGAGGAAAAGGACGGCGGGAAGGGAGGGAATGGGATGGAGGGAGAAAGGCACGAATGGCTGTCAATGTTCTCTTGATCTTAGTTTTCTCACCAGTAACTCCCTCATTCCGTGCCTTATTCCAGACACGCTAGGCCCCTTTAAACCAAAGGACCAAGTCAAATAATGTATCGTCTCTCTTTTCACTCTAAGAACACATTACTCTTTCCATCGTTTTTCTTAGACTCCATTCCACTATCACTGCTCTCCTACTTTCTCTATCTCCCTTCCTCTTCCCGTCTTCTTCGCTCTCTCCAGCACACTCTCTCTCTCATCTCCCGGAGTGATAATTGGAATTTCGGGCGAGAAACCAACCAATCGGGAGGGAGGGAAGGAAGGGGGGTGAAAAGAGGTAGTAAGAGCCAGACAGGAGCCAGAAGAGAAACAAATATCCTTGGAGGAGTGTAGCGCTTGATAATCTTAGAGTGTAATGAAAAGAGCATTAGCTACTGGTCTCCTGAGACCTAATCAGCCAAACATCCTGCTGCGGTTTCTCACACACACATACACGCGCGCACAAACATACACACTCTCAACAGAAGCTAGCTGGCCGTGTCGTTGGCTACATTCAAAAGCAATGGGTGTTCTATTCATAGTGAGACACATAGCAAGGGACTTGGGACTAGGTATTGAAAAGAGAAGAAGAGACCAAACATTGGTTTCTGATTGATTAGGATAATATAGCACACCTCCCAGCTACAAATCTTTTAGACAAGACATTACATATCTGGGCTGAGGGATTTCCATTTTTCTTCTAAATAAATAGCCAATAATAGAAAACTCAGCGTTCACGAGCAGGATACAAACATTAGCTCCAGCCTCTCCTCTCTCTTTCCTCTTTTCATACGAAGAATAAATATTATTTATTTTTTAGATCGAATGGATCCTTTCTTTTCCTTTAGATTGTTTTCAGAAAGTAATCATGTGGTTGGTTCTCTTTGCCATAGGCTTCAGTTAAATAAAATGTTGTGAAGATACTTTAGAGTCAGCGAGAGAGAGAAAGGATGCAAACAGAGCCCCAACTAATCAAGTCCATGCTGTGGTTAAGTAGTAGATAGAACCATTCGGCCCCTGTGGCAAAAACCTCATCGGATAAACTATATCACACTGGACATTGGCTATAAACGCAGGATGATTTTCAATAAGGATATTGGTTCTGTCCTCCTCGCCTCAGTTAACCTCTTGGAACACTAGGGGCAGTATTTCATTTTTGGATGAAAAAACAAGATATTTTGTCATGAAAAGATGCTCGACTATGCATATAATTGACAGCTTTGGAAAGAAAACACTCTGACGTTTCCAAAACTGTAAAGATATTATCTGTGAGTGCCACAGAACTGATGCTACAGGCGAAACCAAGATGAAACTTCAAACAGGAAATGAGCAAAATTTTTGAGGCGCTGTTTTCATTGTCTCCTTATATGGCTGTGAATGCGCCCTGAACGAGCCTACACTTTCTGCCGTTTCCCCAAGGTGTCTGCAGCATTGTGACGTGTTTTTAGGCATATCATTGGAAGATTGGCCATAAGAGACTACATTTACCAGGTGTCCGCCCGGTGTCCTTTGTCGAAATTGGTGCGTAATCTCCAGCTGCAAGCATTCTTCCATGTGATTCAGAGGAGAGAGCAGACTTCCACGAACGATATATCATCGAAGAGATATGTGAAAAACACCTTGAGGATTGATTCTAAACAACGTTTACCATGTTTCAGTCGATATTATGGAGTTAATTTGGAAAAAAGTTTGGCGTTTTGATGACTGAATTTTCGTTTTTTTTTGGTAGCCAAACGTGACGAACAAAATGGAGCGATTTCTCCTACACAAAGAATCTTTCAGGAAAAACTGAACATTTGCTATCTAACTGAGAGTCTCCTCATTGAAAACATCCGAAGTTCTTCAAAGGTAAATGAATTTATTTGAATGCTTTTCTTGTTTTTGTGAAAATGTTGCCCGCTGAATGCTATGCTAAATGCTACGCTAGCTATCAATAATCTTACACAAACGCTTGTTTTGCTATGGTTGAAAAGCATATTTTGAAAATCTGAGATGACAGTGTTGTTAACAAAAGGCTAAGCTTGAGAGCTAATATATTTATTTCATTTCATTTGCGATTTTCATGAATAGTTAACGTTGTGTTATGCTAATGAGCTTGCGGGGATAATTACACTCCTGGATACAGGTTTTTTTCGTAGCCAAACATGAATGACAAAACGGAGCGATTTGTCCTAAACAAATAATCTTTTTGGAAAAACTGAACATTTGCTATCTAACTGAGCGTCTCCTCATTGAAAACATCTGAAGTTCTTCAAAGGTAAATGATTTTATTTGAATACTTTTCTTGTTTTTGTGAAAATGTTGCATGCTGAATGCTAGGCTAAATGCTATGCTAGGCTATCAATACTCTTACACAAATGCTTGTTTTGCTATGGTTGAAAAGCATATTTTGAAAATCTGAGATGACAGTGTTGTTAACAAAAGGCTAAGCTTGAGAGCTAGCATATTTATTTCATTTCATTTGCGATTTTCATGAATAGTTAACGTTGCGTTATGGTAATGAGCTTGAGGCTGTATTCACGATCCCGGATCCGGGATAGCTAGATTAACCATCTGTGCTGTCAAGGACGTGATTGGCTGCACCAGTGTCTCAATCAGGGAATGGAGTGAAGTGGAGTGGAGCAAACAGAGTGGAGAGAGATGATAATCAAGAGAAGAGAGTGAAGAGAGATTTGATAATCATGCGTGGAGACTTGACAGAGATAGACTAGGTTTCTTTGTTACGCCGTAGTGAGGAAAATAGCTGCACGTTCCGGCAGACTCTGAGGTATGTGTGTGTGTGTGTGTGTGTGTGTGTGTGTGTGTGTGTGTGTGTGTGTGTGTGTGTGTGTGTGTGTGTGTGTGTGTGTGTGTGTGTATGCCTGCGTGAGTCTTCTCACCATCTAGGGAGCGGAAAGCTAACTCAAAGAGCAAAGCTATCGTCACAGCGAATTTAACATCAATTTACCACTTCTGCACCTGACAGAAACCAACTACATAGACCCCTATTCTGGATTTAGGTATAACAAGGCAGTAGTTTTAGAGAGAGTGGGAGAGGATAGAAGGAGAGCACACTAATTTAATTTACCACTGACATCTGACCACAACCAACACCACAGGACACTAATTCTAGCCTCAGAAAATGAGGGAGCGAGAGAGAGAGAGAGAGAGAGAGAGAGAGAGAGAGAGGGTTGCTATCACAGACAGAGAGGATCACAGGAACGCTGTCAAGTGGGTTGAAGTGAATTACTGTCTGGGTAAGGGGAAGGAGGAGAAATCGGAGAGGAGAGGACGTGCGGAAGTGACAATCAGTGTCAGAAGAAGCAGAGACACTGAATGCTTCTTGCCCTCACACTCCTTTCTTTTATCCATTTTCTTTCTTTCCTTTTTCAACCTCCTCTTAGGAGTGGCTCTTCTCTGCCCCTAGTGGTGGAGAGAACTCTCAATACTCTCATTAACAGTGCATTCCATTGAATTTAAAAGATAATTAACAGTATTTGGAAGAAGAAAAAATAACTCCTAGTCTGAGAAAACACAGGTGTTACACTCTCAGACTTGATTCTTAGGCTCACATTGCATCTGCTGTGGGAGAGAGAGGAGAGGGAGAGGAAGAGAGGGAGGTAGGATAGAGAAGCATATAGATGGAGGAGAGGGGGAGGAAGAGAGAGAGGTGGGATAGAGAGAAGAGTGAGAGGAAGAGAGAGGTAGGATAAAAAGGTAGGATAGAGAGGTAGGAGAGGGAGAGAGGTAGAATGGAGCGGAATAGAGGTAGGATAGAGAACAATGAAGCGAGAGAGAGAGAGAGAGAGAGAGAGAAATCATGAGAAAACAAAAAGATAATTACTTGACACATTGGAACGAATTAACAAAAAAACAGAGCAAACTAGAATGCTATTTGGCCCTACACAGAGAGTACACAGCGGCAGAATACCTGACTACTGTGACTGACCCAAACTTAAGGAAAGCTTTGACTATGTACAGACTCAGTGAGCATAGCTATGCTATTGAGAAAGGCCGCCGTAGGCAGACATGGCTCTCAAGAGAAGACAGGCTATGTGCACACTGCCCACAAAATGAGTTGGAAACTGAGCTGCACTTCCTAACCTCCTGCCCAATGTATGACCATATTAGAGAAACATATTTCCCTCAGATTACACAGATCCACAAAGAATTCGAAAACAAATCCAATTTAGAAAACTCCCATATCTACTGGGTGAAATTCCACAGTGTGCCATCACAGCAGCAAGATTTGTGACCTGTTGCCACAAGAAAAGGGCAACCAGTGAAGAACACGCACCATTGTAAATACAACCCATATTTATGCTTATTTATTTTATCTTGTGTCCTTTACCATTTGTACATTGTTAAAACACTGTATATATAATATGACATTTGTAATGTCTTTATTGTTTTGAAACTTCTGTATGTGTAATGTTTACTGTTAATTATTATTGTTTATTTCACTTTATATATTATCTACCTCACTTGCTTTGGCAATGTTAACACATGTTTCCCATGCCAATAAAGCCCCTTGAATTGAATTGAATTGAGAGAGAGCGAGAGAGAGAGACTGCAGCAGATATTGCATACTTCAGTGACTAGGGAAAAGGGAAACAGGTGGGCTGGGCTCATCATTCAGCCCCCTTCTCTGCTTCCCCAAACGGTCCTAATTGTCGTCATTTACCCCCCACCTCCACCCAAACCCCTGTAGGAGCCCCCCGATAGGAGGAAAATTACCCCGTCCCTGTCCCCCTTCCTGTCACACACATACACGGCCGTCACCAACTGTAAGTCACAAGAGTCTAGATGGCCCCCCCAGGGCACTCGTCAAACAGAGGCTCATCACAATGTAAATGAAAGAGAAATTACAGGAAAGAGGGAAGAGGGGGAGAGAGAGGAGGAGTAGTACTACTTTAGAAACGCTTCAGAGGAAGTGATGAAATTCAGGGTGTTTTTCTTGCAAGTAAGAGTCACACACTCACATACACACCTCTAGACACACACACACACACCTTTGTAACGCACCCTCGCACATATCTTTGTGTACTCAACATAATGTCGTCTGCATGGAATTGAAGGAAAATATGAAGAGGAGAGCGTGGTGGTTCCCTAAAGGCTGGATGGAGGAAATCAAATGGGCGTTTGATGTATTCACTGACTTTTATGGAAATACATTTGTTAGGGTACTCACACACCTGCAAGCTTCGCCGCATGTACCTGCACACCTATATTTGCAGAACCTCACACACATGTTGGCAAACACAAACACACACCCGGACATGCACACACACTTCCTATACCTAATGCCTACGCCAGTTCTGATGATAGTTGTCTTTGGAGATGGTTCTGAGTCACAGAGTAGTGCTTTACCCTGCTGGCTAAAACATCACATCGAAGATCATCTACATTTACCCTGCTGGCTAAAACATCACAACGAAGACCATCTACATTTACCCTGCTGGCTAAAACATCACAACGAAGACCATCTACATTTACCCTGCTGGCTAAAACATCTACATTTGCAGTTGAAGTCGGAAGTTTACATACACCTTAGCCAAATACATTCTCTGGTTTAGGTCAGTTAGGATCACCACTTTATTTTAAGAATGTGAAATGTCAGAATAATAGTAGAGAGAAGGATTTATTTCAGCTTTTATTTCTTTCATCACAATGGGGTCATTGTCCATTTGGAAGATCCATTTGCAACCAAGCTTTAACTTCCTGACTGATGTCTTGAAATGTTGCTTCAATACTGTATATCCACATAATGTTCCTCCCTCATGATGCCATCTATTTTGTGAAGTGCACCAGTACATCCGTCAGCAAAGCACCCCCACAACATGACGCTGCCACCCCCATGCTTCATGGTTGGGATGGTGTCCTTCGACTTGCAAGCCTCTCCCTTTTTCCTCCAAACATAACAATGATCATTATGGCCAAACAGTTCTATTTTTGTTTCATCAGACCAGAGGACATTTCTCCAAAAAGTACCATCTTTGTCCCCATGTGCAGTTGCAAACCGTAGTCTGGCTTTTTTATGGCGGTTTTGGAGCAATGACTTCTTCCTTGCTGAGCAGCCTTTCAGGTTATGTCGATATAGGACTCGTTTTACTGTGGATGTAGATAATTCTGTACCTGTTTCCTCCAGCATCTTCACAAGGTCCTTGCAGTTGTTCTGGGATTTATTTGCACTTTTCGCACAAAAGTCTCCTTCCTGAGTGGTATGACGGCTGCGTGGTCCCATGGTGTTTATACTTGCGTACTATCATTTGTACAGATAAACGTGGTACCTTCAGCTGTTTGGATATATGATGAACCAGACTTGTGGAGGTCTACAATTCTTTCTGAGGTGTTGGCTGATTTCTTTTGATTTTCCCATGATGTCAAGCAAAGAGGTACTGAGTTTGAAGGTGGGCCTTGAAATACATCCACAGGTACACCTCCAATTGACTCAAATATGTCAATTAGCCTATCAGAAACTTCTAAAGTCATGACATTTTCTGGAATTTTCTAAGCTGTTTAAAGCCACAGTCAACTTAGTGTATGTACACTTCTGACCCACTGGAATTGTGATACAGTGAATTATAAATGAAATAATCTGTCTGTAAACAATTGTTGGAAAAATTACTTGTGTCATGCACAAAGTAGATGTCCTAATCGACATGCCAAAACTATAGCTTGTTATCAAGACATTTGTGGAGTGGTTGAAAAACGAGTTTTAATGACTCCAATCTAAGTGTATGTAAACTTCCAACTTCAACTGTACCCTACTGGCTAAAACATCACAAAGAAGACCATCTACATTTACCCTGCTGGCTAAAACATCACAAAGAAGACCATCTACATTTACCCTGCTGGCTAAAACATCACAAAGAAGACCATCTACATTTACCCTGCTGGCTAAAACATCACAAAGAAGACCATCTACATTTACCCTACTGGCTAAAACATCACAAAGAAGACCATCTACATTTACCCTGCTGGCTAAAACATCACAAAGAAGACATCTACATTTACCCTGCTGGCTAAAACATCACAAAGAAGCCCATCTACATTTACCCTGCTGGCTAAAACATCACAAAGAAGACATCTACATTTACCCTGCTGGCTAAAACATCACAAAGAAGACCATCTACATTTACCCTGCTGGCTAAAACATCACAAAGAAGACCATCTACATTTACCCTGCTGGCTAAAACATCACAAAGAAGACCATCTACATTTACCCTGCTGGCTAAAACATCACAAAGAAGACATCTACATTTACCCTGCTGGCTAAAACATCACTAAGAAGACATCTACATTTACCCTGCTGGCTAAAACATCACAAAGAAGACATCTACATTTACCCTGCTGGCTAAAACATCACAAAGAAGACCATCTACATTTACCCTGCTGGCTAAAACATCACAAAGAAGACATCTACATTTACCCTGCTGGCTAAAACATCACAAAGAAGACATCTACATTTACCCTGCTGGCTAAAACATCACAAAGACTTATACCTTTTCCATAGCACTTATATACAGTCTCTCTGTCCTTTGGGTACCCATCTTTCCTGTATTAAAATGCAGGCCCTGTCACAGTTCAGTTGCTTTTTCATCAAAAACTTCCAGTGGTCCAGCAGACTAATATGACACTTGAATGGCTGCAGCAGTCACACATAGAAACCCACACAAACAAACGTGCACACAAGCATGCACACACACACACACACAGTTGACTGTCCACTGTATTCTTGACAGCATCTATCTGCCGGATTCATTGCAGTGTACTGATCTAGCTGATGGAAGTGAAGCTCATTCTCTAACAGTGGTGTGTGTGTGTGTGTGTGTGTGTGTGTGTGTGTGTGTGTGTGTGTGTGTGTGTTTCCTCTATCCTAGTGAGGAGCTGAAATACCCAAAAGTCCCCATAAGGATATTAAAACAAGGAAAATTCTCCCTCATGGGGAAAAATCCCACATCCCCACGAGAACAAAGGCTATTTTGAGTTTAGCGGTTTGGATAAGGGTTAGGGCTACAATGAGGGTTAGAATTAGGGTTACATCGCTAACAGCTACACAAAGTGGTAGATGTGCGCACCAGACATACACAGACAGGGGCATTCTCGTTGCCTCTTCAGAAAGTTGCCGGAAATACAAATCACTGATCCATTCTGTTCTGTTATCCGACTGTGATCACGCACTCCGTAGCCGATGTGAGTAAAACGTTTAAACAGGTCAACATTCACAGACAGATTACCAGGATGTTTTCTTAGAGCATGCCTGCACTGACATTTTCAACCTGTCTCTGACCGAGTGTGTAATGCCTACATGTTTCAAAACAGACAACCATAGTCCCTGTGCCCAAGAACACCAAGGTACATTGCTTAAATGACTACCGACACGTAGCACTCGTGTCAGTAGCCATGAAGGGGTTTGAAAGGCTGGTCATGGCTCACATCAACACTATCATCCCAGAAACCATGGACCCACTCCAATTCACATACCGCCCCAACAGCTCCACAGATGACGCAATCTCTAATTGGCCTTTCCCACCTGGACAAAAGGAAGACCTACGTGAGAATGCTGTTCATTGACTACAGCACAGCGTTCAACACCATAGTGCCCACAAGGACCCTGGGACTAAACACGTCCCTCTGCAACTGGATCCTGGACTTCCTGACGGGCCGCCCCCAGATGGTTAAGTTGGGAACAACACATCTGCTTTGCTGATCCTCAACACGGGGACCCCTCAAGGGTGCATGCTTAGTCGCTTTCTGTACTCCCCGTTCACCCACGACTGCCAAGCATGACTCCAACACTATCATTAAGTTTGCTGATGACACAGCGGTGTTAGGCCTGATCACCGACAACGATGAGACAGCCTATAGAGAAGAGGTCAGAGACCTAGCAGTCTGGTGCCAGGACCACAACCTCTCCCTCAACGTGAACAAGACAAAGGAGATGATTGTGGACTACAGGAAAAGGAGGGCCAAGCATGCCCCTATTCTCATCGACGTGACTGTAGTGACTATGGAGCTTTATGTTCCATAGTGTTCGATACTGTCCACATCACCAACAAACTATCATAGTCCAAACACACCAAGACAGTCGTGAAGAAGGCACGACAATGCCTATTCCCCCTCAGGACTGAAAAGATTTGAAATGGGTCCTCAGATCTTCAAAATGTTCCACAGCTGCACTATCGAGAGAATCACTGCATCACTGGGACCAAGCTTCCTGCCATCTAGGACCTCTATACCAGGCGGTATCAGAGGAAGGCCCTAAAAATTGGCAAAGACTCCAGCCACCCTAGTCATACTGTTCTCTCTGCTACCGCACGGCAAGCGGTACCGGAGAACAAAGTCTGGGTCCAAAAGGCTTCTTAACAGCCTCTACCCCCAACCCATAAGACTACTGAATAGCTAATCACATGGCTACCTTTACCTCTATCTACATATTAGCTAAATTACCTTGACTAACCTGTACCCCCGCACATTGACTCAGTATCTGTACCCCCTGTATCTAGCCTCATTTTGTTTTGTTTTTTAAGGCCAATGCATTTTTTTACATTGTTGAATTCTGTTTTAATAACTGGATTCCATGAGGGCTCTAATTATCATACAGTTAACAAAAATATAAACACAACATGTAAAGTGTTGGTTGAATGTTTCATGAGCTTTTCCCAAGATAATCCATCCACCGGACAGGTGCGGCAAATCAAGAAGCTGATTAAACAGCATGAAAAAAGGCAACAGCATGATTACACAGGTGCAGCTTGTGCTTAGGACAATAAAAAGGCAACTAAAAAATGTGCCATTTTTGTCACACAACACAATGACACAGATGTCTCAAGTTTTGAGGGAGAGTGCAATTGGCATGCTGACTGCAGGAATGTCCACCAGAGCTGTTGTCAGAGAATTTAATGTTCTTCTCTACCATAAGCCTCCTCCAACATCATCAAAGAGAATTTGGCAGTAAGTCAAACTTGGTTCACAACTGCAGATCACGTGTATGGCGTTGTGTGGGCTAGCGGTTTGCTGATGTCAACGTTGTGAACAGAGTGCCTCGCGGTGGCAGTGGGGTTATGGTATGGGCAGCCATAAGCCACGGACAACGAACACAATTGCATTTTATCAATGGCAATTTGAATACACAGAGATACCATGATGAAATCCTGAGACCCATTGTCGTGCCACTCATCCGCTGCCATCACCTCATGTTTCAGCATGATAATGCATGGCCCCATTTTGCAAGGCTCGGTACAAAATTCCTGGAAGCTGGAAATGTCACAGTTCTTCCATGGCCTGCATACTCACCAGACATGACATCCATTGAGTGTGTTTGGAATGCTCTGGATTGACATGTATGATAGCGTGTTCCAGTTCCCGCCAATATAAAGCAACTTCGCACAGCCAAGAGGAGTGGGACAACATTCCACAGGTCATAATCAACAGCCTGATCAACTCTATCTGAAGGAGATGTGTCGCATTGTATGAGGCAAATGTTGGTCACACCAGATACTGACTGGTTTTCTGATCCACACCCCTACCTTTTTTTAAGGTATCTGTGACCAACAGATGCATATCTGTATTCCCAGTCATGTGGAATCCATAGATTAGGGCCTAATTTATTTATTTAAATTGACAGATTTTCCTATATGAACTATAACGTAGTAAAAGCTTTGAAATTGTTGCGTGTTGCGTTTATATTTTTGTTCAATATATGGTGGAAGAGTGGGGTAACATCTCACAGCAAGTACTGGCAAATCTGGAGCAGTCTATGAGGAGGAGATGCACTGCAGTACTTAATGCAGCTGGTGGCCACACCAGATACTGACTGTTACTTTTGATTTTGACC
Organism: Oncorhynchus tshawytscha; assembly: GCF_018296145.1. Classification (NCBI taxonomy): domain Eukaryota; kingdom Metazoa; phylum Chordata; class Actinopteri; order Salmoniformes; family Salmonidae; genus Oncorhynchus; species Oncorhynchus tshawytscha. Next base: position 15,993,703 of record NC_056459.1, read on the forward strand.
GCCCCCTTGTTCAGGGACATATTATTCCATTTCTGTTAGTCACATGTCTGTGGAACTTGTTCAGTTTATGTCTCAGTTGTTGAGTCTTATGTTCATTCAAATATTTACACATGTTAAGTTTGCTGGAAAAAATGCAGTTGACAGTGAGAGGAAGTTTCTTTTTTTGCTGAGTTTATAACCACCGTGCATGATTTAGGAATGGCAACGGGATGCAGGCTAGACTTTAAAGGGATAGACTGCATTCAGTCAATTCGACACCTTTTCTAAACTAGTCAACACTTGCTGTTCAGTTGTCATTCAATACACAGTAAATTGCCTACTTGGCATCACGCAAAAGTAATGTGTCCGAAAACAATTGTGGCCATTGGATTTCCTTATCATTATGTAATGTGCAGATTATCGAGCATCATGCTCTCTCGCCCTCCTCCGTATGAAGAAACTTGACTGCAACCATATACACTGAGTGCACAAAACATTAAGAAAACCTGCACTCCCCATGACATAGACTGACCAGGTGAATCCAGGTGAAAGCTATGATCCCTTATTGATGTCACTTATCCACTTCAAATCAGTGTAGATAACTTCAAATCAGTGTAGATCAGGTGTGAAACTCATTCCATGGAGGGCCTAGTGTCTGCCGGTTTTGGGTTTGTCCTTTCACTTAAGACATAGCCAATCACGCGAGGGGAGTTCCAGTGAAAACATGCAGACACTCGGCCCTCCGTGGAATGAGTTTGACACGTGGGTGAGGAGACAGGTTAAAGAAGGATTTTTAAGCCTTGAGACATGGATTGTATATGTGTGCCATTCAGACAGTGAATGGGCAAGACAAAAGATTTAAGTGCCTTTGAACATGGCAGTGGTAGTCTGTGACAGGCGCGCCGGTTTGTGCCAACGCTGCTCAACAGTTTCCCGTGTGTATTAAGAATGGTCCACCACCCAAAGGACATCCAGCCAACTTGACACAACTGTGCGAAGCATTGGGGTCAACATGGGCCAGCATCCCTGTAGAACCATTTGACACCTTGTAGAGTCCATGCTCCGATTAATTGAGGCTGTTCTGAAGGCGAAAGGGGGGAGTGCAGTTCAATATTAGGAAGGTGTTCCTCATGTATGGTATACTCAGTGTATATAATGCATGTCATGATGAGATGCTCATGTCTCTGCCTTAACAATGGATGTTGTTGACCCAAGGTGGGAAGGCAGGTGACAAGCTTACAGTGCCTTCAGAAAGTATTCATACCCCTTGACTTATTTCACATTTTGTTGTGTTACAGTCTAAAATTAATACAAGTTTTTTTTCCTCACCCATCTATACACAATAATGACCAAGTCAAAACATGTTTCTAGACACTTTTTAAATGTATTGAAAATGAAATACAAAAATCACATTTACATAATTATTCACACCCCTGAGTCAACACAAATCACCTTTGGCAGAGATCACAGCTGTGGGTATTTCTGGGTAAGTCTCTAAGAAATCTGCACATCTGGATTGCATAATATTTAACCATTATTCTTTTCAAAATTCTTCAACCTCTATTAAATGGGTTGTTGATCATTGCTAGACAACTATTTTCAAGGCTTACCATAGATTTTCAAGCAGATTTAAGTCAACTAGCTCGGCCACTCAGAAACATTTACTGTCTTCTTGGTAAGCAATTCCAGTGTAGATTTGGCCATGTGTTTTAGGTTATTGTTCTGCTGAAACGTGAATTAATCTCCCAGTGTTTGGTGGAAACCAGACTGAACTAGGTTTTCCTCTAGGATTTTGCCTGTGCTTAGCTCCATTCCATTTATAGGTGCCTTTTGCGAGGCACTGGAAAACCTCTCTGGTCATTGTGGTTGAATCTGTGTTTGAAATTCACTGCTCAATTGAGAGACCTTACAGATAATTGTATGTGTGGGGTACAGAGATGAGGCACTCATTCAAAAAGCATGTTAAACACTATTATTCCACACAAGTGAGTCCATGCAACTTAATATGTGACTTGTTAAGCAATTGTTCTACTCCTGAAATTGTTTATGCTTGCCATAACAAATGGGTTGAATACTTATTGGCTCAAGACATTTACATGTTTTATTAATTTGTAAAAAATTCTAAAAACATAATTCCATGGGGCCTCCAAGGTGGCGCAGTGGTTAAGGGCGCTGTAATGCAGCGCCAGCTCTGTCGTAACCGGCCGCGACCGGGAGGTCCGTGGGGCGACGCACAATTGGCCTAGCGTTGTCCGGGTTAGGGAGGGGTTGGCCGGTAGGGATATCCTTGTCTCATCGCACACCAGCGACTCCTGTGGCGGGCCGGGCGCAGAGCACGCTAACCAAGGTTGCCAGGTGCACGGTGTGCATTGGTGCGGCTGGCTTCCGGGTTGGATGCGCGCTGTGTTAAGAAGCAGTGCGGCTTGGTTGGGTTGTGTATCGGAGGACGCATGACTTTCAACCTTCGTCTCTCCCGAGCCGTACGGGAGTTGTAGCGATGAGACAAGATAGTAGCTACTAAACAATTGGATACCACGAAATTGGGGAGAAAAAGGGGTAAAATTCAACAACAAAAAACACATCATTCCACTTTGACATTATGGGGTATTGTGTGTAGGGCAGTGACCAAAATGCAGGCTGGATGGCCTGCAACAAACTGTGGAAAAAGTCAAGGACTTTCTGTGAATACTTTCTGAAAGCACTATAGTTCCAAAATAAGCCCATAAAACGCATTGGGTTTATTTTGGACAGATTTTGGTGAGAGTGTAATCTCTCGCTTCGCCTCTTCCTCTCTTCTGCATTTCCCTGTCATCACTCGCTTTGTGACTGACAGGTTCCTATCTTATCAATAGATCGCAAGGAGATGCATACCGTTCATTCTAGCAGGAAAGGGCTCGATGGACTAGCGAATTAAAACTTTGAAATTAAAAGTAGCCTAGTTAATATGGAAAGTGGAAAATGATTAGCTTGACAGCTGGTGCTTATGGAAAACACTGGGATTAGAGTTGGGTTTAGAGAAAATAGGATTTTGAGGTCACCACTAGGAAAGAAAAAGAAGTGTGTATGTGTGTATGTGTCCATAGTATCAAATCAAATGTTATTAGTCACATACACATATTTAGCAGATGTTATTGCTTGTGTTCCTAGCTCCAACAGTGCAGTAGTATCTAACAATTCCCAATAATACACACAAATGTAAAAGTGAAGAATGTAATTTAGAAATGTATAAATATTAGGACGAGCTATGTCGGAGTGGCATTGACTAAAATACAGTATATACACATGAAATGAGTAAAGCAGTATGTAAACATTATTAAAGTGACTAATGTTCCATTTTTAAAGTGACCAGTGATTCCATGTCTATGTATATAGGGCAGCAGCCTCTAAGGTGCAAGGTCGAGTAACCGGGTGGAAGCCGGCTAGTGATAACTATTTAACAGTCTGATGGCCTTGAGATAGAAGCTGTTTTTCAGTTTCTCGGTCCCGGCTTTGATGCACCTGTACTGACCTCGCCTTCTGGATGATAGCGGGGTGAACAGGCCTGAGGCTCGGTTGGTTGATGTCCTTGATAATCTTTTTGGCCTTCCTGTGACATCGGGTGCTGTAGTTGTCCTGGAGGAAAACATTGTCCTGCAACTGTAAAAGTTTGTGAGGGTCTTAGGGGCCAAGCCAAATTTATTCAGCCACCTGAGGTTGAAGAGGCGCTGTTGGGCCTTTTTCACCTCACTGTTTGTGTAGGTGGACCATTTCAGATTGTCAGTGATGTGTACATCGAGGAGATATTCCATATCTCAGGTCGTTAGGGTGCCACAGGCCAAATGGCAGCGAGACAGCAGCGTCTTCTTGTCTTTTTTAAATCCCGGTACATGAAATACTCACCAGTAACCGTCGGCACTGTGAACAAGGGACCAGAGAGGTTATTTGAGGGCAAGGCAAAAGAGAAGCAACCCTAGGGGACCTGTTCCCCCCTCCTATCACTCTGTCACCCTACTGTCCCCTTGTCCCCCTCATGTCCTCCCGCTCACACAGTGAAACACACGGAGTAAAGAGTCACAAGCCCTCAATTAATCTATGTCAGCACTTGGCCAATGTGACCTATACCTGTCCTATACAGTTCTTGAAGGTGTGCGTGTGCGACTGCCATCAGCCACCTGCTCAATTTATGGGGTTTTCTGAGGTGGAGAATGATCGATTTAACATTCAGGAGTACAGGCAGTTTATTCAGCCATACACTGAGTTGATTTACAGGTCCATCACTCTCTGTTCTACTTTTATTTTGCAATACTCTGGCAGTGTGGATTGCTGGGAGGTGGGGCAAGAATTTGTTTTTAGAAAAGGTGTAAAGTTACTTTTTCAGCTTCATGTCAATAAACACAAAACATGCATGGAGAATAGCAGAGCACCATAATATACTGAATATATATTTTGGTATCTGGTATTTTATTAGGATCCCCATTAGCTGTTGCAAAAGCAGCAGCTCCTCTTCCTGGGGTCCAAACAAAACATGAAACACAATACAGAATGACATAATACAGAACATCATTAGACAAGAACAGCTCAAGGACAGAACTACATGCGTTTTTAAAAAGGCACACGTAGCCTACAGTACATATCAATGCATACACACAAACTATCTAGGTCAAATAGGGGAGAGGAGTTGTACCTCAAGGTGTTGCTTTCTGTTTTTTTAAAAACCAGACTGCTGTTTATTTGAGCAATATGAGATGGAAGGAAGTCCCATGCAATAAGGGCTTTAGATAATACTGTACATTTTCTTGAAATTGTTCTGGATTTGGGGACTGTGAAAAGACCCCTGATGGCATGTCTGGTGGGATAAGTGTGTGTGTCAGAGCTGTGTGTAAGTTGACTATGCAAACAATTTGGGATTTTCAACACATGAATGTTTCTTATAAAGAGAAGAAGTGATGCAGTCAGTCTCTTCTCAACTCTTAGACAAGAGAGACTGACATGCATAGTATTTACAGTTGAAGTCGGAAGTTTACATATACTTAGGTTGGAGTCATTAAAACTCATGTTTCAACCTCTCCACAAATTTCTTGTTAGCACACTATAGTTTTGGCAAGTCGGTTTGGACATCTACTTTGTGCATGACACAAGTCATTTTTCCAACAATTGTTTACAGACAGATTATTTCATTTATAATTCACTGTATCACAATTCCAGTGGGTCAGAAGTGTACATACACTAAGTTGACTGTGCCTTTAAACAGCTTGGAACGTACTTTGGTGCGAAAAGTGCAAATCAATCCTAGAACAACAGCAAAGGACCTTGTGAAGATGCTGGAGGAAACAGGTACAAAATTATCTGCATCCACAGTAAAACGAGTCCTATATCGACATAACCTGAAAGGCCGCTCAGCAAGAGCGGGACTGGTGTGCTTCACAAAATAGATGCTATCATGAGGGAGGAACATTATGTGGATATATTGAAGCAACATCTCAAGACATCAGTCAGGAAGTTAAAGCTTGGTCGCAAATGGGTCTTCCAAATGGACAATGACCCCTCAGTTACACCAGCTCTGTCAGGAGGAATGGGCCAACTTTCCCCCAACTTATCGTGGGAAGCTTGTGGAAGGGTACCCGAAACTTTTGACCCAAGTTAAACAATTTAAAGGCAATGCTACCAAATACTAATTGAGTGTATGTAAACTTATGACCCACTGGGAATGTGATGAAATAAATAAAAGCTGAAATACATCATTCTCTCTACTATTATTCGGACATTTCACATTCTTAAAATAAAGTGGTGATCCTAACTGACCTAAGACCCCAGTCTTAGGTTAGGAATTGTGAAAATCTGAGTTTAAATGTATTTGGCTAAGGTGTATGTAAACTTCCGACTTCAACTGTATATCAGCCCCCTTTTCTAACTGCGTCGCGATCTGCGTTCAAGAACACCTTGCTAGCTTGATGTCCAGCTAGCTAGCAGCTAGGATAGCTGCAACGCCAAATAGCTCCTCAGACCCGTCCTTGGTCGGCAGAATCACTGGAAAGATACAAGCAGTCCCAGCAACTGATGCCAACAGTGTCACGGATCCAACATAAGAAGCTAGGTAGCTTCTCACACCCCCCTCAGAGAGAGAGACACAGCTTAATGTGAGCTCTCACATCTTTCAATATGTTAATTACAAATGGATAGTTTTGGAGTTAGATAAACATGGATTTTTCGGCAGCTACATATGCAGGATGCTACTATCCACATCATGGCCTTCGCTCTGTATCAAAACTCCAAACCTACAACATAATTTTGACCAAAATTAACCAGAGCGATTACTGCTTCCAAGGTTTTCTTTTTCCAAGCTATACAGAGGGTGCTCTAGCAAACAAACAGCAGAGACCTGAGGACACCATTCCAACCTGGAACTGAGCTCCCAGGCTTGAAAGGAGAGACCAGATACAAATTCAATTAGCACTAAGGTGTGAAGTAAAAGGGCTTTTTGCCCAACAAGTGTCAGGAGTCTTTGAAGCGTCCCCTCCTGCTGTTCAAAGACCATTCACAGGCATTTTCTACAAGAAATCTGCCTCCAGAAGTAAAAGCTTCTTCCAAGTGGGTGTGACACCTACTCCCATTGCCTACTGCACTGCTGCCCGGGTTTCCACCTGGCAATCTGTTCACCGTCTGCCCTGGCCTGTCTCAGGTACGTCTGCCCTGTCTGGTACAGGTACCTTAACCACACTCACCCCTCTCCCCACTGTTGGTGCGAGTGACTCTGAACTTACAATGGCTAGCCCCAAGTCGTTATATGTATATTTTTTTATCTTGTGCATTTTGCTATTTGCCTCATGACTCCTGCATACTTTGTTGAGTACAAACTTTCTTTACCCAACCATGGGCCAGACTATGTTTCTTCCTACACCCGGGACTCTGACTCTCTATTGGTTACACAGACTTTTGGCCTCCTATCCTATTCTAACCACCTCTCACCGGCTTTGTATTCATGTTACCTTATGAAATTGCTTTACAATATGATCTTGTTGCCATCTGATGCACATTCAGATGTCATAAATCAGCACTGCAGACCTCTCCATGTCCTCTGCCATGCCTTGATTGTATTACTGTTGATGATATCTGGAAATGTGCATGTACACCCTGGCCCAACTACTGTTGCTAGTCACAATTCTGACTTGTGCTATGATATCTGCTTCACTGATTTCTGCTCTCTTTAAAGCCTGGGTTTTCTGCATGTTATCACTAGAAGTGTATTACCTAAAATGGATCAATTGAAAGTGTGGGTTCACAGCTCCAATCCAGATGTATTGGTCATTACTGAGACGTGGTTAAGGAAGAGTGTTTTGAATGATGATGTTAACCTTCTGGTTATAACCTTTTTCTGCAAGATAGATCTTCCAAAGGTGGGGGAGTGGCAATCTTTACCAAGGATCAACTTCAGTGCTCGGTTGTCTCTACCAAGTCTGTCCACAAACAATTTGATTTGCTGGTTTTAAGCATTAAAGTTTCAAATAGCTCTTTGTTGACTGTTGCTGTGTGCTATTGTCCTCCATCAGCACCAGCCTGTACCGTATCTGCCCTAAACTCTCTCCTGGCCCCTTACACTAAGTCTGAAATTGTCCTGCTAGGTGACCTAAACTGGGACATGACCAAGTCCTAAAGCAATGGGACTCCCTAAATCTTTCTCAGATTATGACAAATCCCACAAGGTATGACTCCAAACACCCAGAAAAGGCTACTCTCATCAATTTTATCCTCACAAATAATCCTGACAGTTATCAGTCTGGTGTTTTCTGTAATGACCTTAGTGATCACTGTTTTACAGCCTGTGTTCATAGTGGCTGCTCAGTGAAACGACCTGTCCTGATTTGTCATAGATGCTTGCGAAAAAATAATAATGAGCAAGCCTTCCTTCATGACCTGGACTATAAAATGGTATAGAATCAGCTTGATCCCCTCTGTCGAAGACGCTTGGACCTTCTTTTTTTATATTTTCAGTGGTATTGTTAACAAACACGCCCCCATAAAGAAAATGAGAATTAAAAACAGGTTCAGCCTTTGGTTCGACGGTGATCTTGCAGAGTTACTCCACCTCAAGAATTGCATTTGGCGAAAGGCTCGGGACACGCATACTCAGGCTAACTGGCTATCGTTCAGGCAAATGAGAAATAAGTGCACTCAGGCTAAATCAAAATCAAATCAAATCAAATTTTATTTGTCACATACACATGGTTAGCAGATGTTAATGCGAGTGTAGCGAAATGCTTGTGCTTCTAGTTCCGACAATGCAGTAATAATCCAACAAGTAATCTAACTAACAATTCCAAAAAAAACTACTGTCTTATACACAGTGTAAGGGGATAAAGAATATGTACATAAAGATATATGAATGAGTGATGGTACAGAGCAGCATAGGCAAGATACAGTAGATGGTATCGAGTACAGTATATACATATGAGATGAGTATGTAAACAAAGTGGCATAGTTAAAGTGGCTAGTGATATATTTTACATAATTTCCCATCAATTCCCATTATTAAAGTGGCTGGAGTTGAGTCAGTGTGTTGGCAGCAGCCACTCAATGTTAGTGCTGGCTGTTTAACAGTCTGATGGCCTTGAGATAGAAGCTGTTTTTCAGTCTCTCGGTCCCAGCTTTGATGCACCTGTACTGACCTCGCCTTCTGGATGATAGCGGGGTGAACAGGCAGTGGCTCGCGTGGTTGTTGTCCTTGATGATCTTTATGGCCTTCCTGTAACATCGGGTGGTGTAGGTGTCCTGGAGGGCAGGTAGTTTGCCCCCGGTGATGCGTTGTGCAGACCTCACTACCCTCTGGAGAGCCTTACGGTTGTGGGCGGAGCAGTAGCCGTACCAGGCGGTGATACAGCCCGCCAGGATGCTCTCGATTGTGCATCTGTAGAAGTTTGTGAGTGCTTTTGGTGACAAGCCGAATTTCTTCAGCCTCCTGAGGTTGAAGAGGCGCTGCTGCGCCTTCTTCACGATGCTGTCTGTGTGAGTGGACCAATTCAGTTTGTCTGTGATGTGTATGCTGAGGAACTTAAAACGTACTACCCTCTCCACTACTGTTCCATCGATGTGGATAGGGGGTGTTCCCTCTGCTGTTTCCTGAAGTCCACAATCATCTCCTTAGTTTTGTTGACGTTGAGTGTGAGGTTATTTTCCTGACACCACACTCCGAGGGCCCTCGCCTCCTCCTCCCTGTAGGCCGTCTCGTCGTTGTTGGTAATCAAGCCTACCACTGTTGTGTCGTCCGCAAACTTGATGATTGAGTTGGAGGCGTGCGTGGCCACGCAGTCGTGGGTGAACAGGGAGTACAGGAGAGGGCTCAGAACGCACCCTTGTGGGGCCCCAGTGTTGAGGATCAGCGGGGTGGAGATGTTGTTGCCTACCCTCACCACCTGGGGGCGGCCCGTCAGGAAGTCCAGTACCCAGTTGCACAGGGCGGGGTCGAGACCCAGGGTCTCGAGCTTGATGACGAGCTTGGAGGGTACTATGTTGTTGAATGCCGAGCTGTAGTCGATGAACAGCATTCTCACATAGGTATTCCTCTTGTCCAGATGGGTTAGGGCAGTGTGCAGTGTGGTTGAGATTGCATCGTCTGTGGACCTATTTGGGCGGTAAGCAAATTGGAGTGGGTCTAGGGTGTCAGGTAGGGTGGAGGTGATATGGTCCTTGACTAGTCTCTCAAAGCACTTCATGATGACGGAAGTGAGTGCTACGGGGTAGTCGTTTAGCTCAGTTACCTTAGCTTTCTTGAGAACAGGAACAATGGTGGCCCTCTTGAAGCATGTGGGAACAGCAGACTGGTATAGGGATTGATTGAATATGTCCGTGAACACACCGGCCAGCTGGTCTGCGCATGCTCTGAGGGCGCGGCTGGGGCTATCCGGAAGGCCAAAGTTAGTTACTTTAAGGAGCAGTTCTCTCTCTGTGGGTCTAACCCCAAGAAGTTCTGGAAAACAGTTGAAGACCTGGAGAATAAACCCTCCTCCTCACAGCTGACCAAGTTAATGTTGATGATGTGGTTGTTACTGACAAGAAGCACATGGATGAGCTCTTTAATCACCATTTCTTTAAGTCAGGATTCCTTTCTGACTCAGCCATGCCACCTTGCGGTCCAACATGTCCTCATCTCCCACCCCTTCTAATGGGACTATCCCCGATGTTTCTTCCTCTTTTTCCCCTGCCCTGCTACAAAGTTTATCCCTGCTGGCAGTCACTGAGTCTGAGGTGCTAAAGGAGCTCCTTAAACTTGACCCCAAAAAAAAACATCTGGGTTAGATGGTTTAGACCCTTTCTTCTTTAAGGTTGCTGCCCCTATCATCGTAAAGCCTATCTCCAACCTTTTTAACTTGTCTCTCCTTTCTGAGGAGGTTCCCATTGCTTGGAAGGCAGCCACAGTTCATCCTTTATTTAAAGGGGGATATCAAGCTTATCCTAACTGTTATAGGCCTGTTTCTATTTTGCCTTGTTTTTCAAAAGTGTTTGAAAAACTTGTCAATAATCAACTGACTGGCTTTGTTGATGTCTATAGTATTTTCTCGGGTATGCAATCTGGTTTCCGCTCAGGTTATGGATGTGTCACTGCAACCTTAAAGGTCCTCAATGATGTCACCATTACCCTTGATTCTAAGCAATATTGTGCTGCTATTTTTATTAACTTGGCCAAAGCTTTTGACACGGTAGACCATTCCATTCTTGTGGGCCGGCTAAGGAGTATTGGGGTCACTGAGAGGTCTTTGGTCTGGTTGGCTAACTACCTCTCTCAAAGTGTGCAGTGTATAAATTCAGAAAATATGCTGTCTCAGCCACTGCCTGTCACCAAGGGAGTACCCCAAGGCTCAATCCTAGGCCCCACGCTCTTCTCAATTTACATCAAGAACATTGCTCAGGCAGTAGGAAGCTCTCTCACCCATTTATATACAGATGATACAGTCTTATACTCTGGTGGCCCCTTCCCGGATTTTGTGTTAAATGCTCTCCAACAATGCTTTCTTAGTGTCCAACAGCTTTCTCTACTCTTAACTTTGTTCTGAACACCTCCAAAACAAAAGGTCATGTGGTTTGGTAAGAAGAATGCCCCTCTTCCCACAGGTGTTATTACTACCTCTGAGGGTTTAGAGCTTGAGGTAGTCACCTCATACAAGTACTTGGGAGTATGGCAAGACGGTGCACTGTCCTTCTCTCAGCACATATCAAAGCTGCAGGCTAAAGTTAAATCTAGACTTAGTTTCCTCTATCGTAATTGCTCCTCTTTCACCGCAGCTGCCAAACTAACCCTGAATCAGATGACCATCCTACCCATGCTATATTACGGAGACATAATTTACAGATCGGAAGGTAAGGGTGCTCTCGAGCAGCTAAATGTTCTTTGCCATTTGGCCATCAGATTTTCCACCAATGCTCCTTATAGGACACATCACTGCACTCTATACTCTTCTGTAAACTGGTCATCTCTGTATACCCATCGCAAGACCCACTGGTTGATGCTTATTTCTAAAACCCTCTTAGGCCTCATTCCTCCCTATCTGAGATATCTACTGCAGCTCTCATTCTCCACATACAACACCCGTTCTGCCAGTCACATTCTGATAAAGGTCCTCAACGCACACACATCCCTGTGTCACTCCTCTTTTCAGTTCGCTGCGACTAGCGACTGGAACGAGCTGCAACAAACACTCAAACTGGACAGTTTTATCTCAATCTCTTCATTCAAACACTCAGTCATGGACACTCGTACTGACAGTTGTGGCTGCTTTGTATGATATATTGTTGTCTCTACCTTCTTGACCTTTGTGCTTTTGACTTTGCCAAATAATGCTTGGACCATATTTTGTGCTGCTACCATGTTGTGTTGTCATGTTTTGCTGTTATGTTGCCGCCTTAGGTCTCTCTTTTTGTAGTGTTGTGTCTCTCTTGTTGTGATGTGTGTTTTGTCCTATATTTATATTGTATTTATTTTTTTAATCCCAGGCCCACGTCACCGCAGGAGGCTTTTTGCCTTGGTAGGCAGTCATTGTAAGTAAGAATTTGTTATGAACTGACTTGCCTAGTTAAATAAAAGTTACATAAAACTAAATAAATAAAATACACCAATAACTTTCCAAAATACTTTTAAACAACGAACGTTTCAAACAAATAAAGCCGAGCTCTTCCAGTAAGTGATAATCTCCTGTTTCAAAGACTTTGGCTTCTATTGGTTACCATTCACAATTTTGGTGCCACGGGGATGAGGGGGTCTTTGCTCCGCGCCTGAAAAATAAACTAGGGGAAAGACTAAGCTATAGTGTATAGTGTCTATATATCTATCTGCAGATGAAATAATGCAGCTGGTTAAACATGTACGATATAGACCATCCAAAAGAAACACACCACTCTTACCAGATAGTTGGTAAAATAGCCGGTAAAAATATTGGTAAGACATTTTAAGGTGCACATAGGCCAATTTGTAGTTTATAAGTGTGTATACAAGTAGCTAATAAGGCATTTATTAAGTTTTATTATTCAAACATTATAAATAATGTGTTACTGGCCGATCCTTAATAACCTCATTGTTAGTCATAATGAAGACATTAGTATTTAATAAAGAGCAAGTTACACAAGAATCCCTCTTAGAAAACTGTCTCAAAGTAGAACTAATAAAGATGTGTTCCCTATAAGATGTGTTCCCAATAAGATGTGTTTCCTATAAGATGTGTTCCCTATAAGATGTGTTCCATATAAGATGTGTTCCCGATAAGATGTATTCCCGATAAGATGTGTTCCCTATAATATGTGTTCCCTATAAGATGTGTTCCTTATAAGATGTGTTCCCTATATTAAAAAGTGTTACCTTTTTCTTACTTGAGGAAATATTGTCCAGAAATGATCCGACTGGACAGAAAGGGGCACATCACCTCTCCCCACAGTCATGAACAAAATCATAGAATGTTCCTGAAACACAGGATTTGTGTAGTTTCATGAAATAATACACTTCCATAGTGTATCTTTAAATAAGAATGTCCACTATGTATAAGGACTTGCTGCAAGTATATGTATTTGTTTAGCATATGGTTCAGTGTGGGAGAGTTTGTACGTATGTGTTATATGCGTTTGTACAGGGGATGAGAATAGCCGGCACCATATCAACACAACACTTTAAGTACATTATTCTCTAATTTCCTGGGAACATCAATTAAAATCTAATGTATTTATAAAGCCCATTTCCCTTTTTACATCAGCAGATGTCACAAAGTGCTTATACAAAAACCCAGCCTAAAACCTTAAACATAAGAATGTCCGCTACAGTATGTATTAGGACTTGCTGCCAGTATATGTATTTGGACAGTGATGCTAAAACAATCCTTTGTATTTGATTAGCCTATGGTTCAGTGATGGAGAGTTTGCATATGTGTTATATACCACTAACATTGAGTGGCTGCTGCCAACACACTGACTCAACTCCAGCCACTTTAATAATGGAAATTGATGGAAATTGATGTAAAAATGTATCACTAGCCACTTTAAACAATGCTACTTAATATAATGTTTACATACCCTACATTACACATCTCATATGTATATGTATATACTGTACTCTGTCATCTACTGCATCTTTATGTAATACATGTATCACTAGCCACTTTAAACTATGCCACTTTGTTTACATACCCTACATTACTCATCTCATATGTATATACTGTACTCGATACCATCTACTGCATCTTGCCTATGCCGTTGTGTACCATCACTCATTCATATATCTTTATGTACACATCCTTTATCCCTTTACACTTGTGTGTATAAGGTAGTAGTTTTGGAATTGTTAGGTTAGATTACTCGTTGGTTATTACTGCATTGTCGGACCTAGAAGCACAAGCATTTCGCTACACTCGCATTAACATCTGCTAACCACGTGTATGTGACAAATACAATTTGATTTGATTTGAACATTTGGCAACAATAATATTTATTGCAATTAGTGGCAAACAGTTCGCCAGAGTTTTTATTCCTGCAGACAATTCTCTCAAGATTCTATTTGAATCTGTAGCAAACCTGTGGCAACCATATTTATTGCCACTAGTGGCAAACAGTTTACCAGAAGCTACTTCTGGTGAACACAAGATCAGAGACCAGTAACTGTTGATGACCAATCAGGCGGATAAGGAAAATCTGTTGGAAAATGGAAACCAAGCTATCTAAACTCAGCTAAATTAACATCCTCTCACTGTCAACTGCGTTTATTTTCAACAAACTTAACATGTGTAAATATTTGTATGACCATAACAAGTTTCAACAACTGAGACATAAACTTAACAAGTTCAACAGACATGTGACTAACAGAAATGGAATAATGTGTCCCTGAACAAAGGAGGAGTCAAAATCAAAAGTGACCATCAGTATCTGGTGTGGCCACCAGCTGCATTAAGTACTGCAGTGCATCTCCTCCTCATAGACTGCACCAGATTTGCCAGTTCTTGCTGTGAGATGTTACCCCACTCTTCCACCAAGACACCTGCAAGTTCCCGGTCATTTCTGGGGGGGAGGGGGGGGGTGGCCCTAGCCCTAGCCCTCACTCTCCCATCCAACAAGTCCCAGACGTGCTCAATGGGATTGAGATGCGGGCTCTTTGCTGGCCATGGCAGAACACTGACATTCCTGTCTTGCAGGAAATCACACGCAGAACAAGCAATATGGCTGGTGGCATTGTCATGCTGGAGGGTCATGTCAGGATGAGCCTGCAGGAAGGGTACCACATGAGGGAGGAGGATGTCTTCCCTGTAACACACAGCGTTGAGATTGCCTGCAATGACAACAAGCTCAGTCTGATGATGCTGTGACACACCACCCTAGACCATGACGGACCCTCCACCTCCAAATCGATCCCGCTCCAGAGTACAGGCCTCGGTGTAACGCTCATTCCTTTGACGATAAACGTGAATCCGACCATCACCCTTGGTGAGACAAAACCGCGACTCGTCAGTGAAGAGCACTTCTTGCCAGTCCTGTCTGTTCCAGCGACGGAGGGTTTTGTGACCACTTGCCTTACTACAACAGGCCTACAAGCCCTCAGTCCAGCCTCTCTCAGCCTATTGCGGACAGTCTGAGCACTGATGGAGGGATTGTGCGTTCCTGGTGTAACTCGGGCAGTTGTTGTTGCCATACTGTACCTGTCCCGCAGGTGTGAAGTTCGGATGTACCGGTCCTGTGCAGGCGTTGTTACACGTGGTCTGCCACTGCGAGGATGATCAGCTGTCCGTCCTGTCTCCCTGTAGTGCTGTCTTAGGCGTCTCACAGTACGGACATTGCAATTTATTGCCCTGGCCACATCTGCAGTCCTCATGCCTCAATGCAGCATGCCTAAGGCACTTTCACACAGATGAGCAGGGACCCTGGGCATCTTTCTTTTGGTGTTTTTCAGAGTCAGTAGAAAGGCCTCTTTAGTGTCATGTTTTCATAACTGTGACCTTAATTGCCTACCGTCTGTAAGTTGTTAGTGTCTTAACGACCGTTCCACAGGTGCATGTTCATTGATTGTTTATGGTTCATTGAACAAGCATGGGAACAGTGTTTAAACCCTTTACAATGAAGATCTGTGAAGTTATTTGAATTTTTATGAATTATCATTGAAAGACAGGGTCCTGAAACAGTTTATTTTTTTGCTGAGTTTAGTTAGTTTGCTACCTACCAAAGTAGTCTGGTGAGTGTCTAACTTATTAAACTTCCTAATAAACTTTTACATTTATTAGCTAAATGATTCCTAGTTAACGATGTCATGTTTTATGGGATAGAGTCAAATAAATTTAGTTAATACCAGTTTCAATTTGTCAGCACCACTGACTGGCTAGTGCTTAGCTAGCTTACAATAGCTATCATATTTTTAAACAATTAATATGCTAGCTAGCTAACTAATGATTTGCCTAAACACGTATTTTTAGGTGAATATGTTGATGTCTTTTCATACCAATATGCATGTCAAAATGCGGTGCATATCGTTGTTACAATGTGTACCTAACCATAAACATCAATGCCTTTCTTAAAATCAATACACAGAAGTATATATTTTTAAACCTGTATATTTAGCTAAAAGAAATCCAGGTTAGCAGGCAATATTAACCAGGTGAAATTGTGTCACTTCTCTTGCGTTCATTGCACACAGAGTCAGTGTATATGCAACAGTTTGGGCCGCTGCATGGTATGGAAAGGGAGAGATAAAGCTTTTTTCACCCCACCCCCAATTTATCACCTCTAAAATGAAAATAAAACACTACAAAGAGTTTATATAATGTGTCATTACATACCTATTTGAAGGTTTGTGTCAAATTTGAATCGGGTTTTTCAGGCAGGTCTAAAGTTATCTTCAGAAGAAGACAGCGGCTGTCGCGGCTTTTGAGAGTCATGTTGGCTTGCAGAGATGACACAAAAAAATAAACGCATTCAGTTGACTAGGTATCCCCATTACCCTGTCCCTTTCTTATTTTGAATCTGTGAGAGAGGCGCCACACCTGGTGGAGAGAGGCTTAGTTGCATTATGCGTGCTGTACGTTATGTCATCACACATCACAATTTAAAATACAGCATCGGAGGTGTCTGTTTTGTCAAATTTTCTCCAATACTATTGGGCCATTACCATGTCAATCAACGCTTGAATAGAAGTGTAGTTCACACCCCAGATGTTGATGCCAACACAGTCGCTACAGTCCCATTAGTTTTCATTGCAGCATCGTTTGAAAGTCGCGGTTGCGTAAATTTGTACAGAATGGGATTAGCAAACAGTAACCTTTGAGCAAAGCATTGTTCTATCTGTAGTTAGAGCTCACCTTAAATTTGATGTAGCTAAGGTAGTATAGCTAGCTATCTTTCAAAATATAATAATTCTGTCAAGGTCAATGGACAGCTTTGTAAAGGATACGCTCAATGAGTGGAACCTAGCCTCATATTCCAAAGTTTGAGGGTAAGTAAAACTGAGAAATTCCTTTTTGAGAGTGAGTGGACAGAGCAGAGGGGAAAAACAAAACAGTTTTTTATTGACCCAGTGTAAATCAGAAACTACATGCATGTCTCCCACATTGTCATTGATAACCAAAAGTACCTTAACGGAAACTTGAAAGACCTAACTTCATCAGAGTCTCTTAGAACCATTGAAGCCACTTTGGAAAAATATTCTGTCCTTGAGCGAGGCAGTTAACAACAACTGCTCCACGGGCGCCGAAGATGTGGATTTAGGCCCCACACCGTTCTGATTGTAGTGGAGGAGATAGACCAGGAAACGCTCTTGCTTTTGGACGACTCGACTATAGCCTGAAGTTAAAGAAGAACATAAAATACTTACACGCAGTGATTAAACGCCACCCTTTTCATACACGAGGGGGGGTCCCCGGGACACACGTGAATACATAGGACTGTGGAAACCCCAAGCGACACCAAGTTTGAGCAGTAGCCGGGTGTTGCCAGGTACACGTTGAAAGATTTGTTGTGAATTTTGAAAACTGATTGGTATAAGGAATGTATAATTCATTGAATACTTTGTGCTCACAACAGTGTCAAATGTGAGAGGGCAGCCCAGATGACCCAAGTGGCTAAAGAACAACATCTGGCCGGCAATCCATGTTGCGGAGTACCTGAAGGACACCGCAATCCAGAGGGCTCAGTGGACCAGACAGAATGGGGACAAGACAGTCGAGATAGTACGAGAGTATCCGCCTCTGCTGGATACTCCAGGCATGGTGGGTATTTTTTTTTTACAAAAACATTAAGACTTGAATTTGATTCTGTTTGCTGTGATTAACTAGCCTGGCTGACGGAACCCACGTGACTCACACCGCAGGGAGACCTGTGAACACACTGATCTGGAAATGAGGCTGTTTGTTGATGCAATATTCGCTCATAAATTGTGCAACGGGGTTTGATTGGTTCTCTCAAATGATTTCTTTCTCCTCGGGGTTGAGACCTCATTGTTTGGATTAGAAAATCCAACCATCGTAATAGAAGGGGGCAGCGCTCAGGGGCTCAGTGTGGCTGTGCGTGTGGGTGTTTGAGTGTGAAAGAAAGAGAGCCAACTAGTAAAAGCACAGCCCCCTTCATTATCAATGCACTGTGCCAACAATATTAAAGAGCCATTCCAGACTGAGGTCAGGAGGACTTCGAGAGTTAGGTGTTAGCCAGACTAATGATTAAAAAGTAATTGTTTGTCCACTTTACTACAGATTGCTCAGGACTTCTCCAATTTAAACCTGGACTGACTGGGGAAACTCACTGAGAACTGGATCGCTGTCTACAAGGACAAAAAACTTTGCCAGCCGAGAGTAGCAGGCCCAAGATCTTTCTCTTCAAAGTGCAGTTATAGTTTGAAATGACTCTGCTAATGGTGCCTTAGATGCACATGAATTTTTAGTTATTCACTAAACATTCTCTTAAGATACACAAGGTGACATCGCTTTAAGACTTCTGCCAGTGGACCTCCCAACACCAGTCTACAAGATTGTCAGGAAGACATTCCGACACAGCTTCGAAGAGACCAGAAAATCCTTCAATGACTTGCCTGCACGTTTAAATGGTGGATAGGCATAGGGAGATTGATGGGGAAATTAGATGATAGCATTTGTAAACCTTGAATGAAAGGAACAGCGTTCCAAATTCTGTAATGCATAACTCTCCAAGTAAATGGAACACACAACAATAATTCAAAAGGGCTACAAAGCGAACATAACAAACACAACTGTTTATTATGGATTCTCATGACCATTAAGTTGGCATAGGCTACACAGTGCATGCGAATTGACACGCTCTACTCTTATGTGCACATTTTGACGCCGTTTCTCCGCCCGATTTGGGCTTTACACACACGTATGCTTTGTTTTTCTCAGATGGCAATCTGAGTGTGAACATCAAGTTCAGCTGAGGCTTTAGTCTGATGTTTGGACTGTTTGGTTGATGAAATAATATAAATACATTTTAATCATCAATCCTATTATGAAATCTTGTTTTA
This sequence comes from Oncorhynchus tshawytscha, assembly GCF_018296145.1. Classification (NCBI taxonomy): domain Eukaryota; kingdom Metazoa; phylum Chordata; class Actinopteri; order Salmoniformes; family Salmonidae; genus Oncorhynchus; species Oncorhynchus tshawytscha. Next base: position 16,012,637 of record NC_056459.1, read on the forward strand.
TGAAATGACACATACTTAAACTATAGGGCTTTATTTAAATTTGCTATTTAAAAAATGCTCTGATGTTCTGAAATGCAGGCAATACAAATGAATTATTTGACATTCAATATTGTATCTTGATTGTGTGTAGGAAAATGAGAGGGTGGGATGGTAGAGAAGGCAAACATATATAAGCAAAATTAAAATTAGAATAACACTGAAAATAAACCAATGATTACATAAATTACCCAGCTGCTGGGTAAATCCCCCAACCCAATGTTCTGGGTTTGTCACAATGCAACACACTGGGTTGTTTTAACCCAGCAATAATATGGTCTAATTTACCTAGCAGCTGGGTCAAGCGCTCAACTCAAGGCACTACTTTAGAAGGACAACCCATCCCTACTGGGTTGAATTAACCCAATACTGTGTTTGTCCAATATTGACCCAGTGTTGGGTTGTCAAAATGACCCAAATTGGGTTATTTTTAATGCAGCATGTTTTAGAGTGTAACAATAATTCATTTTGGGGGAAAAATATGAATTGCCAAATTAGGCATAAGTCTATTACTACCTTTTTTAAGTTGCCAAAATAAAATGTTTTCAGTATCCTAATTTCGTATGTTTTGTGTTTTCTGATTGTTTCAGTTCATGCATTCAACAAGCGTTGTACTTCCACAGGGCCGTAAATTCCAAAGTTCACTCACAAAGGCAATACTTATGAACTGGGTTTGATTTAGTTTTTGTTTTAATTATTTACATTTTGTTAATTATCTTTTAAACTCACATTGGTTGAAATCTATTGCTCAGTTAACACTTGGCTCATGTAAATAATTTTATAGTTGTCCCTTTAAACATCCTAAGGTCAACATGCCATAGTGTTCACATTTCTCTCAAGTAAATGTTGTAGCTACATAAAAAGATTAAATAAACAATTTATTTGGGAAATATCCCGTCTTTGCTGTTTTCTTCATTACCAGAGTGATGATTTCAAGTTGTATAGGATTTATTTTTTTATCTGTTAAGACATTGAACATGCTGTTTATTATATTTACTATATTACTATGTTTTGTTTCTTTTCTCAGAGAAGTTCATTTAAAGTTGTGATTTTGTTTATGTTGATACAACATTTCAATGTTAACACACAATAACCAAAAACCTGATCTAATTTGCATATTCATACTGAGTTTGCAGCACATTTGCGGCAAACAGTAGAATGTTCGCTACAAGTTTTCCAGAATATGTATATGTACTGCAACATTTGGCCACAAAACGAATTTGCATGTGAAAATGTGAGCTTGCCGCAAATTTGAGACCCAAAGGTTTGCCACAACTGTTTGCGTAGAAGCCTATTATTTCTGTAAGGGTTGTGATTGAAAGATATACACTATGGACGTTCAGTTGCTAATTTTCACGCGTATATGATATACAGTGCATTTGGAAAATATTCAGACCCCTTAACTTTTCCCAGATATTGTTACGTTACAGCCTTATTCTAAAATTGATTGAATCATTTTTCCCCCTCATCAATCTACATACAACACCCCACAATGACAAATCATTTTTTCCCCTCATCAATCTACATACAACACCCCACAATGACAAATCATTTTTTCCCCTCATCAATCTACATACAACACCCCACAATGACAATTTTTTTTTTTTTTTTTTTTTTAAAGAACAAACTGAAATATCACATTTACATAAGTATTCAGAATATTTACTCAGTACTTTGTTGAAGCACCTTTGGCAGCGATTACAGACTTGAGTCTTCTTGGGTATGACACTACAAGCTTGGCACACCTGTATTTGGGGAGTTTCTCCCATTCCTCTCTGCAGATCACGCTCTGTCAGGTTGGATGGGGAGCATCGCTGTACAGATATTTTCAGGTCTCTCCAGAGATGTTAGATCGGGTTCAAGTCCGGGCTCTGGCTGGGCCACTCAAGGACATTCAGAGAGTTGTCCTGACGCCAATCCTGTGTTGTCTTGGCTGTGTGCTTAGCGTCGTTGTGCTGTTGGAAGGAGAACCTTTATCCCAGTCTGAGATCCTGAGGGCTCGGGAGCAGGTTTTCATTAAGGATCTCTTTGTACTTTGCTCCCTTCATCTTTCCCTCGATCCTGACTAGACTCTCAGTCCCTGCTGCTGAAAAACAGCATGATGCTACCTCCACACTTCACTGTAGGGATGGTATTGGCCAGGTGATGAGCGGGGCCTGGTTTCCGCCAGACATGATGCTAGGCATTCAGGCCAAAGAGTTGAATATTGGTTTCATCAGACCAGAGAATGGTGTTTCTCATGGTCTGAGAGACCTTTAGGTGCCTTTGGGCAAACTCCAAGCGGGTTGTCATGTGCCTTTTACTGAGGAGTTGCTTCCGTCTGGCCACTCTACCATATTGACTGATTGGTGGAGTGCTGCAGAGATGATCGTCCTTCTGGAAGGTTCTCCCAGGAGTGTTGTCAGAGTGACCATCGGGTTCTTGGTCACCTACCTGACCAAGGCCCTTCTCGCCCGATTGCTCAGTTTGGCAGAGCGGCCAGCTCTAAGAAGTGTCTTGGTGGTTCCAAACTTCTTCCATTTAAGAATGATGGAGGCCACTGTGTTCTTGGGGACCGTCAATATTGCATACATTTTTGTACTCTATCCCAGATCTGTGCCTCGACACAACTCTGTCTTGGAGGTCTATGGACATCTCCTTCAACCTCACTGCTTGGTTTTTGCTCTGACAAATGTGTGTTTTTCCAAATCATGTCCAATCAATTTAAGTTACCACAGGCGGACTTCAATTAAGTTGTAGAAACATCTTAAGGATGATCTATAGAAACAGGATGCACCTGAGCTCAATTTCGAGTCTCATAGCAAAGGGTCTGAATACTTATGTAAATAGTATATGTTTTTTATTCTCAATACATTTGCAAACATTTCTAAAAACCTGTTTTTGTTTGTCATTACGGGGTATTGTGTGTAGATTGATGAGGAAGAAAATGCATGAACAGCGATGCTCCCCATCCAACCTGACAGCTTGATCTGCAGAGAAGAATGGGAGAAACTCCCCAAATACAGGTGTGCCACGCTTGTAGAGTCAAACCCAATAAGACTTGAGGTTGTAATCGCTGCCGAAGGTGCTTCAACAAAGTACTGAGTAAATATTCAGAATACTTATGGAAATATGATATTTCAGTTTTTTTATTTTTTATTTAAAAAAACGGCTTTGACATTATAGAATATTGTGTGTAGATTGATGGGGGAATAAAAAATAATTTAAAAAATTAAAAGAAGGCTGCAATGTAACAAAATGTGGATAAAGCGAAGGGGTCTGAATCCATTCCGAATGCACTGTAATGTGAATCAATGTCTTATTTCATGATACTACACAAATCCTTTGTTTCACACAAACATTACATGCTTTTGCTCATGGGTGTGGGGAGGTGTGACCCATTCTGTCCAATGAGGTCATTTCTGGACAATATTTTTGCCAGTAAAAACATGGTTACACTTTAGAAAAGGGAGCACATTTTTAAGGCACTGTGTCCTTATTAGTCCCACATTGAGACAGCTTACTAAGAGTATGTTTGTTGTGTAACTCGCCCCTTATTAAATACTAATGTCTCTATTATGACTAATAATGAGTTTATTAAGGATTGGCCAGTAACACATGATTGAAAAAGAAAAATACTTAAAGCTGCAATATATAACTTTTTCGGCGGCCGCCGGGCCAAATTCACATAGATATATGAGTTATAGATGTGTAATTCGCATTGAAAGCAAGTATAAGAAGCATAGATCTGTTTTATGTGTGGTATTTATATTTTTCCCCATTCTAAACTTTCGTTTTTGGTTATGGTTTAGACGGTACAATGATTCTCTACACAATGACTGCTTGTTTTCTCACATAAACTGAAATTAGGCGAACTATTCAAATTTTTGAAACCAGCAGCTGAGCCATTTCTGCATATTGCACCTTTAATAAAAGGCCTAATCTATTGCTAATAAGATATAATAAAGACCTTATTAGCTACTTGTATATACACTTGTAAAATACTAATTAGTGGCTAATATATGCACCTTAAAAGAAATTGTCACAAAAATATTGTTGGTTGATATATCCATGTAGGGAGATTAAACTACTGCTGCCTACTGTCTACATGTTGGTTTAATGTGGACTGTCCTAAATGATCACATCACAGTGTTTTATTAATCTCTGCACACAAGGTATGCAAAGATCTGTTAGACTATGAGTGCAAATGACCACATTTGCCAGGCATGTCATTGATAAAAACACATGTGCTTTATCAAACATTGAATTTGGAGCATTGCCAAGGACTTAACATATAAGTACCTCAAGAAAGTAAAAGGTTCAACAGATCCTCACTGAAACCTCACTACAACAGACATGATGTACCAGGCTTTCCTGCTGACGATCCCTCTACTGATGCTACTTCAGACATCATGCACCACCACTTCAGCACTTGATTCTGTAAAGAAGGTTGGGCAGGCATGTGCTCCAAAAGTTGTCACAGTTAATGAGTTGAGAAATAGGGCTCAGTTCAATGCCAGAAACTGCAAGGAAGTTAAGGATAAATATGGTCAAACTGAGAACGGCCTGTACTACCTGACCACAGCTACTGGGGTGGTCTACCAGACCTTCTGCGACATGACCACAGCGGGCGGCGGCTGGACTCTGGTGGCAAGCGTGCATGAAGACAACATCTATGGGAAGTGCACGGTGGGCGATCGTTGGACCAGGCAGCAGGCCAACAACGCCAACTGGCCGCAAGGAGAAGGCAACTGGGCAAACAGGAAGACTTTCGGAACAGTGGAGGCAGCCACGGACGACGACTTCAAGAATCCTGGCTACTACGACATCGAAGCAGAAGACATGTCGGTGTGGCATGTTCCCAACAACAATCCGGTCAACCACTGGAACCTGGCCGCCATCATGCGCTACCACACTGACAGGCACTTCCTCCATCTGTACGGGGGAAACCTGTACCAACTCTTCCACAGCTACCCGGCCGAGTACAACGTTGGTGCACACCTGTCCGACAATGGACCCTCCATTCCCATAGTGTATGACCTTGGGGACAAAGAGTCTACCAAAAATGTATACGGCCCTTACTCTGGAGGGGAGAATGAAGGAGGCTTCATCAGTTTCAGAGCCATAAACCATGAACGGGCGGCCACAGACATCTGCTCTGGGGTCAAACCCAAAGGTGGTAATGTTGAACATTACTGTATAGGTGGATGTGGGTTTTTCCCTGAGGCTAACCCTCTTCAATGTGGGGATTTCACTGGCTTTGCCTGGAATGGCTATGGGACCCATGTAGGCTTTAGTGCATCAAAACAGATGCTTGAGTCAGCTGTCTTACTCTTTTACCACTAATGCACCATGCATTTACTTTTTTGGGGTTGTTTTATTGATTGAACGATTTTTGGGTACAGATTACAACAATACATTTAAAAGTCGTTTTGGTAATACCTTTTATTTGTTTTTCTCTATTAATTCCATTACTATAAAGAAACAGTATAAAGCATTGACCATTCCATGCGTCATAAAAAGATGTGCGTCTTATACACTCATTAAATGCTTATAGTTGATATTGTGACAAATATTATTATGTCACGTGAGGGTCATAACTGAAATACTGTAAGGTTACTGTAATCTACTTTGTGACATCTGTTGTGTTGGGGTGATGGGGGTTGGAACGTCTGTATAGATTGTGTGTGCTTGTTTGAACTTTCTTTCTGCAATAAAGTAGTCTATAGATTTGAGAGCATGAAATGAGCCTACTGTACTTTTTCATCAGAATCTTTCTTTGGTGGGTGGGTTAAGGTGAACTTACTCCCCCATATGGGTCTATCTTTGCCTACAACAACCAACACAACCCCTGGGACCTTGGCAGAACTTTGTCTATGAGATAGAATACCTCCTCACCATCTCTCTAAGAAGGAGAAGGAGAGAGAGAAGGCGAGAGAGAGAGAGAGAGAGAGAGAGAGAGAGAGAGATAGAGAGATCAGGCGAAAGAGAGAAGGCGAGAGAGAGAGAGGGAGACAGAGGAGAAAGGACATAGAGAGGACATCGCGAGGACATGTTCTGAGTGCTGTAATGATACCCCAGTGTTTTCACACGACTAGCTGTGTGATGTTTTGAAATGTAGATATACAGTACATGCTGCTGGCTGTCAGATTAAAACATGTTTGTCTCTTGAAGAAAGACACTTGACATGATCGTATCCAACTAATGGCGCTCCTCTGGGACACACACACACACACACACACACAGCCAAGAGGCGGCAGGCGACATAATGATGAAGAGAAGAAAAGCCGGCAGCCTAGCCGAGTCTCAGAATGTCCATGGCCGTACAGCATCATTATTTCTGGGTCTGTTTCCCTGGTTGAAGCTTTCTGGGAAGGTTGAGAGCCAGAGATGTTCCCACCACCCTCAGAGGAAAAGACACATAACTAGGGTGTTCTGGCTAACACACTCACCTTGTGTTAGGATCACAGTCACATACAACTGTACACAAACACACATACACATATGCACACGCATATAGGCAAATGGCTGAAAGGCTGAGCATAGACAGAAGGTCTTATGTATGGTGGTGACAGAGCAGTGTGTGTGTGTGTGTGTGTGTGTATCGAAGCGCCGATGAGCAACACAGGGGTAGCCTGCAGGCTAGCACGTTACTTACGGAGGGAACCCTGACACACACACACACACACACCTCAATCTCTCAAGATGAGTAACAGTGGGGTCCGAAATGATCGATACCCTTGATAAAGATGAGCAAAACATTGGGAAGTTATATTATTTTACACTAACTGCTCACCTTTATCAAGGGTGTCGATAATGTTGGACTTCAAGCCCTTTGAAAACCTGTGGTTTGAATTGAAGAGAGCAGTCATTAACCGCAGACCAAGGAATGGTCTGTGGAGGAATGGTCTAAGATCCCTCCCAATGTGTTCTCCAACTCATAAAACAGTTTAGAAAAAGGCTCAATGCAGTTATCCTGGCAAGGTGTGGTGTTGAAAACAGTGTCAATCTGAGATTATTTATTTTTTTAACTTGTTAAATAAAATCTCTTTCTCTGAGCAATTAGTCTTAGTATAAAATAATATAATTTGCCAATTTTTTTAAGCATACAATACAGCGAAGTATTTTAATTATTTATTTTATATAGTCATTTTTGCTCATCTTGGTCAAGTGTCAATAATTTCTGACCCCAATGTATGTCATGGTCATGGATACAAACTCTACATGTAACAGGGTTGGTTATGTTTCCACTTGCCTCTAAAGAAAGGTGTATTTAATGTTCAAGCATTCTTCTTGGTTGGTTCAATTCCGATGACAATTCCGATGACAATTCCGATGATGTTGTGATTGGCCCCGCTTGCAGATAGGGGGAGATCGCGAACGTCAGATCTCATCCAAATGAAAATGTGATGCAAGGGGTAGGTCACGATCTGAATACTGTTTTCTATGTTATATTTTACAATGTGTACATACAAATTTGCTGTACATTGCTGATTTATACATGTGTGGGTATATGGTACCTGTTAGGGATTGAGGGGCTTTCTGGGATGTGCTTTGGTATATGATTGCTGTATATAAGTGTGTTAGCTAGCATGCTGGTCCCATAAGCCCACTGCTAACACAGTTGTTTTCATGCTACAGATTATACCATCGACAACCATCAACATCATCAAGCCCTGCACAAGTAACGTGCTGTTTCCTATTTAGCAACAGGTATTTACACATGTTATATTTTGTATTGTATTTATGTATTTTGTTTAGTCCCAGTATGAAAATGTGAGGCAAGGGATTTTACCATCGACAGCCATCAACATCATCAAGCCCTGCACAACTAACGTGCTGTTTCCTATGTAACAACAGCAGATAATAAATAATGCTCAACTGGGACCACTGGCTGGGGTGATTTATTTGGACAAAACACAACGCAAGGAGAGTACGATCAACATCTGTTACATACATAGGACACATACATTGCCCAATCTGAAGCTAACTGATAGTGAGGTCTATGGAGAGGGAGGAAAAACACATGAGACAGTGAGGGAGTGTCAAAGCCTGAGGACTAATTAGATAGTCGCTAAACGCTCCATCTGGCCACTACTCTCAGGGTTCAGAAGGTAGTAGAAGAAGGGAGGAGGGATAAGGAGGTAGATGTATTCTACCTGGCTGGCAGGAAAAGTGTTCCTATAGTCTCTGTCCTCAACCTATAGATGAACGGGTCCTATAGTGTGGGTGTCAGGGGAGAGACATTATGACCCTGGTACATCAGGTTTCCACCTGTCAGTACTGCAGAGGAGAAAGCAGGCAGCTTCATGGTCCCCTTCTTTCTGTCTCTACCCATCCATTCTTCCTCTCCCACCTCATCCTCCTTCCCCCTTCCCTCCTCTCTCCCTCCCGCCCCCTTCCCTCCTCTCCCGCCCCCTTCCCTCCTCTCCTCTCCCGCCCCCTTCCCTACTCTCCTCTCCCGCTCGCCCCCTTCCCTTCCCTACTCTCCTCTCCTGCCCGCCCGCCCGCCCCCTTCCCCCTCTCCCGCCTGCCTGCCCCCTTCCCTCCTCTCCTCTTCTCCCCCTCTCCTCTCCCGCCCACCTGCCCCCTACCCTCCTCTCCTCTCCTACCCCCTTCCCTACTCTCCTCTCCCGCCCGCCCCCCCTTCCCTCCTCTCCCGCCTGCCTGCCCCCTTCCCTCCTCTCTTGCCCTCCCTCCCTCCCTCTCCCCTCCCGCCCCCTTCCCTCCTCTCCTCTCCCCTCCCGCCCCCTTCCCTCCTCTCCTCTCCCCTCCTGCCCCCTTCCCTCCTCTCCTCTCCCTCCCCCCCTTCCCTCCTCTCCCTCCCGCCCCCTTCCCACCTCTCCTCTCACTCCCGCCCCCCCTTCCCTCCTCTCCTCTCCCGCCCCTTCCCTCCTCACCCCCCTTCTCTCTCGCCCTACCTCACTCCCTCACCCCCTTCTCTCTTGCCCTCCCCCTTGTCTCTTGCCCTCCCCCTTCCCTCCTCTCTCAACAGCCCTACCTTCCCTCCCCTCTCACCCTCCCTCACCCCCCCTCCCTCTCTTCCTTTTAGCCAGAAGTAGCTCAGTGGTGTGAGAGGGATATAAACCTAGCTGAGCCCCAAGTCAGACTCACTAGCTATAAACCCCAGCTCAGCTGCAGACTCACTAGCCTGGCTAAAGTGGATTTGGGAAGAGAATTAGAAACCCTGTTAATCCCCTATTGTCATCGCTCCATAGCATGCTGCACACAGAGGAAAGATAATTACTGTATTTGGAACAGAAAATAGAGACAATTTGCCACATTTAAATTCATTAATGACTGCCACGTGGTTTCATATCTTTTTCTCTGAATAACGATAAAAGTGGGTTATTTTTTGCTGTTTAGGTTCAAAGTGGAACCGATGCATACAGGGCTGGTCATTTATTATGTAAGGATCAATCTCATTCCATGGAGGGCCGAGTGTCTGCGGGTTTTCGCTCCTTCCTTGTACTTGACTGATGAATTAAGAACAATAATTAAGAAGGAACTTCCCTCATCTGGTTGTCTAGGTCTTAATTGTAAAGCAAAAGCAAAAACCAGCAGACACTCTGGCCTCCATGGAATGAGTTTGACACTGCTGATTTAAGGCATTCCACACAGTTATAGTGATACTGAGTCATTACCCTTTGAGAAAGTGAAATCATATTCAGAACTACATGAAAGGCAGGAGTAGGGCTGTTGCGGCGACCGTATTACCACCACACCGGTGGTCACATGTCATGAAGGCAGTCAAATTTAACATGACCGTTTAGTCATGGTAATTAGGTCTCTTCAAGCTCTGATGCTGCTGATGGTCATTAGTAGTCTACCAAACTTGCTAACGGCCAGGTACTCAGCACTCTATTGTCCCTCTAATCACTCTGGCATCAATGAAGATGAAATCAAAAATCTAATCTAACACTTCATGAGAGCCCAGTATGAAAATGTATGTTGTTGTTTGTAGTTCATGTTGCGCAACATTTCTATAGGCTATATAATTGCATGAGAAAACAGAGTGATGGCCTCTATTAAAAAGAGGAGGATCCCATTAGATTTCTATAGGCTAGGCCTACTGTATTTATTTCTTAACTTTCCTAATATTAAGCAAATATTAAGCACATTGCTTATCTTTACAACAGGAGTATAGCCTACCTGGTTGGCATTAAAGTGAACTACAGGAAAAGTGTCCTCCATTCAGTGCAGAGATTACATCTATTTTTTCACCTGCCCCTGTTTTAAAACAGATGCATGACAATGGTCCATTCTAAATCAAAACGGATTTCACACACATATTATTTAGTATATGTAAAGACAAAATTAAATCAAGAATAGTCTGATGGGTGACAATATTAGCCTATCACTTGTGAATTATATATTATCACTTGTGAACGATGCCCAGCTTAAGGCAAGAAATAATGCCTTTTTTCTTCTTATCATAGTCGCACACCTCATGTAGCCTAGCCCGTATGCCTATATGTTTTGATAAGGTTGGTATCACAACTAAAGTGACCAAATTACTTCTTAAAATGAAGCACATGAACCCGCTTTCCAACCGGTGTGGAGCCTAACTGGCATACATAAGCAGCACGAGTTTCAAGTTTGGGGAAGAACATTTTCACCATTTAAAAATGCACCTTTATAATAAAAGCATTGCATGCATAACCTCATTTGTGGTCACTTTTGATAATGGTGTTTTCCCACTAATGGAACATTTTCACTTATAATCTACTGCCGCGTGCGCATTGCTGCGCTTATAATGTGAAGAAATAGCCTAATAGTTTATCAACATTTTAAGCTAAACATTCTGATCTGTTGCGTTAGCCTCAAATCGTACATTTTTTTGTGGGGGGGGTGCTAGGGGTTGTAACGTGTACACTGGTAGTCGGGAAGCAAGTTCAGAGAGTGTATTTAATAAATAAACGAACATAGAACAAAACAAGAAACACGGGTAGCGTACAGACATGAACACTGGAACAGAAACAAGAACACCTAGGGAAAGAACCAAGGGGGGTGACAGATATAGGGAAGGTAATCAGGAAGGTGATGGAGTCCAGGTGAGTCTGGTGAGACGCTGGTGCGCGTAACGATGGTGACAGGGGTGCATAATAAATCAGCAGACTGGCGATCTCGAGCAACGAATGGGGACTATGCATGACAATGGTTGTATTAAATTTGGGATCTATCGCATCCACGAACTGTCCCAAAATATGTTTGGAATATTTATTTATTGCACAGAATAGGTCAACTTTTGTACTATGGGGGATAGTAGATTGACATAGGCTAGTGCTTTTGCTGTTCGTTAGGCCTACTCATCTTGTTGGCTGACGAAAACTAAATGTGGACAGTTCTTTTAATATATTCAATATGCACCTCGGAATTGGATAAGGACCCGTGCAGTTGTGTCCCCTGGTGTGCCTGTCTTCACTTGTAGCCTGTGAGAAAGACCCGATCACGTGATGGAGAGCTGTGTGAGTGAGAAGTGTTTCAGAACAGGCAGCACTCAGGGAGAAAGGCTGCAAAAGGAATGGATTTTTTTTCCGCCTTTACACAAAGGGGATGCCGCCGGGAAATTCAAAGCATTATCAGGTGCTTCTCCAATTGTGAATGAGAGACTGATAAAGTGTGAACAGCCTGCGCAAAAAAACAAAGCAGATCTCATGCCTTTCAAGTGACTTTTTTGAAATCATCATTAGTCGCATCATGCAGCCTTACAATGTATTAAACATCTAAACATATAGCCATACATATAACATATAGTATTAAACATCTAAACATATAGCCATACATATAACATATAGTATTAAACATCTAAACATATAGCCATACATATAACATATAGTATTAAACATCAAAACATATAGCCCAATGTTTGTAGAACAACTAAAGGTACATTATTAACTCTAAATTAAGCATATAGGAGTACCTACTTCGTTGTTAACCGCTCGGCACAGAATAGCCGCATGTCCGCACTCCCTCAAATCATTTGGAGAAAATATCCTTTCTATTTTATTCAGTTTTGTTCAATTGTATTCTTCATACTATAAAATAATTTAAAAGAATGCCACGGAATTCTTAGCAAAGTTTGTCTGCTAAATGAACTAGTGTAGCCCACAACCATTTGGCATAGCCAGATCAGGACCTAACATAAGGACAACTCAGAGTATGCTGCTATTTTCTTCTGAAATAGACTTCTTTTGCTTCATATCATGTTTCTTCAGACCTGTCTAAAATAAGTAATGGATTTATTGTGAAGGTATAGGCCATATTACATGGATTTATTAGACTTATTAAAATGTAGATGTTCCAAAGGTCTGCATCAGTGGCTTGTAGGCTGTGTGTGGGAGCCAGAAGATGCTAAATGTGTTTTTTAATTAATGGTCAATTACCGTGATACAGACAGTTATTTGCTTGACAATCACCGACTGACAAAATTTCGTGACTGCCACAACCCTAGGCAGGAGAAACATCAGTCAACTTTTATACATTTCTAGCCATTCATTCTTCAACACCAGACTTATATAATTGTATTACAACACTCAGCTCGTACCAAAGCTCTGCAGATAATGTCAAATAACTTCGCTGAACATACAGAATCTAGATCTGTTTTAGCATGGTCATGTGTCCCATCTCCTCTAGGATCTCCAGGCTTTACATTCAGTGCTCTGATTAGCATAGTGTGTTAGACAGGGAGAGTCTCTCACACACACACACAGTTGGTCCTATCTACAGCTGTGTCTATTAGCATTGTGTCTTTCAGACAAAGACACCAGCCACCATGAGAGGATGAAAGGAGGCAGCACCAGTAATCCTAGATTATCCAGCGCTGATTGAGAATGGAGGGAACGTGACGCGCACACACGC